>NW_022872766.1:0-107208 GCF_011750605.1 Drosophila busckii | reverse complement strand
TGGGAGTGGAGAGGAAATAAAACAAGTGGACAAATTAAAGTTGGGCGCCACCAAATTTTAGATACACTTTGACTAGGGCATCGCAGCAAATACACGCATGCACTCATGAGCACATACACACAAAACAGCGGACGCGTTACAGCTGGTCGGTGCACCCCGCTGTCTATATTGATAATTGAAATGTAAATAATTCCTAAGTTATTTATAGAATCGTTCTGAAATTTGCACATTTGGTCGAAAGCATGACTAAGCACTTTTGTAAATTATTTAGAAATTTTTATTATTTACTGCGTTATATCGTTTTTTTTCGATTTGCGGGGGAGGGTGGAGGAAATTAAAATAAATAAAAGCGTAGTGTCTCGGTATAGGAGCCCTACATGCCAAAATTTTGGGTCTAGCTCTTATAGTTGCTAAAAAGCACGCACTCATACAGACAGACGGCGGACGGGAAGACGGGATGCATATCGACTTAGTTTGGTCTGGCTATCAATAATAAAAACTTATGGGGTCTGCCAAGCCTCCTTCTCCCTTACATTCATTTTGCACCATTTGCTAACTTCTCTATAGCCTCTCTATATGGTTACACTTTGACATTTTTGTAAAAAATGGAAAAATGGTATCATGAAGTTGAGCAAATGTATGTAAGTCTTTAAAAATCTGAAATAAATCACAAATGTAAATTTCAGAACGATCGGATAAATAACTTAGGAATCATTTACATTTCAATTATCAAGACAGCGGGGTGCACCGACCAGCTGTAACGCGTCCGCTGTTTTGTGTGTATGTGTTCATGAGTGCATGCATGTGTGTGCCGCGATGCCCTAGTCAAAGTGTATCTAAAAGTTGGTGACGCCCAACTTTAATTTGTCCACTTCCTATTAAAATATGTACTAGAAATGTTGGATTAAACTCTGTTAACTCAGAAATAACGATAAAGTTTTAATACTTTAGGGCAGACGTGTCCAAACGCTGCTTACGGAAGAGCTAATCCCCAATACACAAAGAAGAAACACTAACACAAGTAAAGATGCCGTTACCTCAATTTTATTTTATACACTGAAATTAAATTTCGTGTGCTAAATAACACTTTTTATTTTTTAGGTGCATAAATTTCGCCAAAGCAACATTAAAGATGGCTAAAAATGTTTAGACACAATAACAAACACATGAAAGTGTTGTTGCCACGCTCGCGCAATCAAGACAGGGCAACAACAAAAACATTAAAGTGTTGTTACCTATTTTATACTACTTTGACTTTGACACACTATTGTGAGTGTGGGCAGAAAAAACACAACTCCAACATAACAGAAGGTTGTGTAGTTTTTGTTTTAATCGTGTACGTGATTCAGTGAAAATGTCAAAAATTAAAGCGGAGACAATGCGCTTCAAAGTTTTTTGTTTCATGATAAATTTAAGGTGGACGTGTTCACGTTTTGCCTAATATGTGCGTGCCCCTTCAATACAATCTGATTTTTAAAAGAAAAACAATTGTTTTTATGAGTTCAAATATTTTTTTTAAAAACAAAAAAATTTGTGTTCTCAGTTAATTTTTTCCATAAAAAATATTTTTAAGACAGGCTTTCTTAATGAGTTTCCCACCGTAATCACATAAAATTACTTCATGTTCTGTTATAACTTTTTGCGCTATTTGGTTAGATTTATGACATAATTAGCTAGGCCAGATTTTAGCTCTCTGAGTTGCTCAAACAGGGGTCTGTCACGATTCCTTCTGCCTGTTATATACATTTGCAAAACTTCATTTTTTATAAAAAAAAAATGTCAAATGTGTTAAAAAAAATTCAGTTAGATTAATAGGAAAAAAGTATACATAAAACCTTGTAAATGTGTTGCTAAGCAAATTCCAGAAATTAAATTTTTCCAGTATTGGGATTGCATGAACCAAGGATAGGGTCGTCTAATTACTAGAGTGAATCAATAAGTTGTCGTATTTTATAACTGGGGCTTTGCTGAGCTCATTTTTTTATGTAATGCAAATAGTATAGAAACTCAACACTAACTTACTTATAAGCATACTCAAGGTTATCGCCACATCCTCCCCATGTCCAATCGTCGTGTAGTTGTTTCGGTCGAGATCCACGAGAACAGCCACACGAGGTTAGCTGACCGTCTCGGCAGGCCCTTGCAACAAAACTAGTCACAGTTGCTGCAGCTAAAGCATGTATAAACGCCATTTCTGGAGATCCTGTAATGTTAGAAAATAACCATAATGAAGAATATCTTATTATAACATGATAAAAATAACTGTGATATTTTAATTATTTAAGTTAAAAAAAATTTAATTTATCTTAAAGTTACTATTATTTTAATATGCATTTGCTAATTTGTATTTAGTTTTTTATTAAAAACAAACTAAATTTTTCAGCGACGATACCCGTTGCGCCGACAGCGACGTATGGAGATTATGTATTATTATTATTATATTTATATTTTTTATTTTATTTGTATTTAATTAAATTTATTTTCATATATAAACAATATATATGTTTTATATCAAAAACTGAATTAAGTCAAATTAAATAAAACTATTTTTGTTTTTGTGTATGGAGTTACAGTCGTGGAATAAATAATAGAAACAAACTTTTTGCTTCAGTTAGTTTCATTTATTTCGTTAGACGCGTATCCGATAATAAATTAATTATTTTTTTGTTAACATATATTTAAGTATATGTTATAATAATTAACAAAAATTTTTTTATAGAATTGTTTAAAAAATAACTTAAAAAAATTTAATATATATAAATTTGTTTCTCTAATCCTGTGAATAAAAGAATTAAAAAAAAAAAGTAGCTATAAATTTCAAGTTAATTGCGTGGAGATATTTAGTTCTGAAATACAAGCCTGTTACTTTAATAGACAGCAGGAGCACCCGACGAGGCATGAAGGCAACCAGTTTCGCAAATTGAGGGACTAATGGCATACCACTCTGATTGCACTTTCTCCCACAATTCTTTCTTATTTTTGGGCTTAAAGCCGCCAATTCTTTTTTTTAGTATGCCCCATAAATGCTCAATTGGGTTTAAGTCAGGGGATTGAGCGGGCCACTCCATTAAATTTATCTGTGTGTCCTGGACCCATTTCTTGACTAATTTGGACGAATGTTTGGGGTCATTATCCTGCATAAACTCCCACTTCAACGGCATTTCATCTTCGGCATAGGGCAGCATAACCTCCTTTAGTATGTTGAGGTAGTCTAGGGCACACATTTTTCCCTTTATCTCGAATATTGGCCCTACTCCAGACGAGGAAAAGCATCCCCATAGCATCAAATTTCCTCCGCCATGTTTAATTGTTTTTTTGGTATGATTCGTATTGAAAGCTGTATTTTTCTTTCGCCTAACATATACCTTTCCGTCTGATCCAAACATATTAATTTTGGTTTCATCAGACCATAAAACATTTCTCCAGTTTTCACGGTTCAGTTGACGATGAGCAAAAGTGAGTCTTTTTTCAATATTCTTTTTGCTTAGATATGGCACTTTTCTCGCAAAATGTGCCTTTAAACCATTTTCAATCAGTCTATTTCTAATTGTGCGACTGGTAACTGATGCCTGCATGTCATTTTTGAGGTCCTCTGATGATAAAAATGGATTCTTTTTCGATTTACGAACTAATAAGGCATCAAACTTTCGAGTTGTGGCTTGCTTTCTACCTCGAGTGTCCTTTCTGTCTGTGAAATGAAGGGCCGAAAATACTTTTTTTTTTTTTTTTTTTTTTATTTCTTTGGTAGTGTAGAACGCGTACTCAAATGTACCTTACAACACTTCAGATAGTTTAATTAACCAAACCCCAATAGCTCTATGGGAGGAATGTGTGAAGTCTTTTCAATTTTCGTCCCAAGGTCTTGGCCAGACCTTGCCGTTTGAGCCGTCTAAGCGGGCGGGCAGGAAGTAGGCGTCTAGCGAGACGGCTCTTGTGTCGCTGCAATTTGTCTCTGTACCGGCTGGTGTGGCGGCCGATTTGCTCTTCAATTGTGTGTATGTTCAAGTCCCTGTGTAGGGTAGAGCCTCGCACATACCAGGGGCAGTCTGTTATCTGTCTCAGCACTCGGTTCTGTAATACCTGGACTCGCTTATAATTTGTCTTAGCGGCGATTCCCCAAATCTGAATTCCATAGAGCCACATTGGCAAGATACAATGTGCATATACCGCCCTTTTGCACCTGAGCGGTAAAGTGCTCTTTCGATTAATCAGCCAGCGAAGTTGTTGGATCCTGTGCTTGCATCTTTTTACCGTAGCCTTCAGATGTGGACCAAAGGTGAGGCGCTTGTCCAAAGTAATCCCAAGGTATTTCGCTTGCGACGGCTGGTCTAGAGTGACTCCTTCTAATTGTATTTCAGGGGTAGTCATGATTAGTCTTTTGAGAGTGAAGCATGGGTTTGTAGTTTTCAGCGGATTGACTTTTAAATTCCATCGTTTGCACCACTCCGTAAGAGTATCTAGATATTTTTGTAGTCCGTTGGCTGCTTCTATGTGACAGTTGGAATTGTATATAACTGCGATGTCATCTGCATAGGTCGCATAAAGTGTCTTGGAGGGAGCTCTCATATGTTGCCAGTTTGGGCTGGGTATATCGGCAGTATACAGCGAGTAGAGCAGAGGTCCTCCTGCTCTCATTATATAATTATTTGAATATGTGTCCCTTACTTTGACTTTAAATTCACGTCCTTCGAGATATGTCCTTAATATACCATAGTATGGGGCTGGTAATAAGTTCTTAATTTTGGGCAGTAAGCCATCATGCCACACCCTGTCGAAGGCTTGCTGCATATCAATAAAGACTGCGTTGGAGTATTCCATATCATCAAAGGCCTGCAGTATGTGCTTCACCAATCTGTGGACTTGTTCTATAGTGCCATGTCCCTCTCGAAAGCCAAATTGATGATCTGGCAAGATACTGTTTTGTCGCATAATGTCAGAAATTCGGTTGGCAATGAGTCTCTCCCACAGTTTAGACAGAGAAGGTAAGAGACTTACGATATGATCCGGACACCTCGGCTGTGCCGGGGTGTATCATCATAATCGGCAGCTAAATTTCCATTGGTTTGGAATTTTTCCTTTCTGTCTGTTAAATGAAGGGCCGGAAATACTTTTTTTGCTGAGCACTTCATAATCTGAGAAATTTGTCTAATGGTTTTCCCCTCATTCTTCAGTTTTTTTATTGTATTTCGATCTCCAGCTGTACAATGCACTCCACGACCCATTCTGAATATAAAAGACCACTTTTTGAAGCGAATCTGTACAAAATGTATAATTTTATGCTTTAACTTACGTTAAACCTTTAGCTTTATCTCCCAAAAAAACAGAGGTTAAGCCAAAATTTTGACGCAAGTTGACGTTTCTATTATTTTTTCCAGCTGAGTCACGAAGTGCCTTACAAAGTTACCAGATATCGCAAAAAGTAAAGGCGAAAGCGACTCAAAAAATAATTCTAATTAAAGTTAAACTATCAGTTATCAATTTATTGTTGGTTTTAAGCCAACAACTATTGTTAATACTTAGCAATCGGTTTCAAATTGTAGAAGAGAATGTTGTTTCTATTATTTTTTCCACGACTGTATGTGATCATATACGTCACCAATATTTATTAATTAAAGCTGAGCGGTGTCTCCAATATTTTTAATAACAGCATTAATTTGGTCTTCTGTTATATTCACTAGCTCTCTACGTTATTCTGGAGTTATCGTTTATTAGTTATATTTTACTTAATCCGAGAGCACTTAAATGTAAAGTAATGAAACCTACCGTAATTTAGAAAAAAAAATAGCATTTGGGCTTATATATTATGTCTCGCTATTAACTTTGTAATACGCGCAACATTAGTCATACCACAAAAAGTTTGAGACTTTAAATTTAAAAATTTTTTTTAAAAATATTATTTTTATAATCCGATTAAAAGACATTACTGTGCCCTTGGATAGAGTTAAGATTATTAAAGAGTTAAAAATTAAACCCAGTCAAATATAATAATTGCAAATCGCATTCAATTTTCTCCAAGTTTCACGTGCTTCGAATTCAAATACCGAACCGCCGTATAAGTAGAGACTCTTAAACCAGGTAAATAATGGACTTACTTCTGTTTCGTCTCATGCATAAAAGCGTTTTTTTTTTAAATGAACGTGAATAGGTTAACTTGTATGAGTAAATATCTCGCAGTCAAGCTTTAACATTAGATACCTTTGTAGGTTTACATTGACGGGATAGAAACAATGCTAGAATTTCTTGTAGTCCCAGAAATTGACATACGTTTTGAAGCAATTCATATCCGCGAAAATCGGTACCTTACTGGTGCTCAATGGCAAAAGTAAACCTGAAATGTTGTTGAAAAAAGTGAATGTTTGGTCATGCAAAACCAAGAAATCTAATGTATCAGCTACGAATAGCTGATCTAGCTTAATCTCGCATTTTGGCTTCGCACAGCTCACGTGCTCTCTTCTTTGCGCTTGCATTCAGCACTGCGCTAATAAGCTCACGCTCTCTTCATTGTGCATGCATTCGGCGCTGCACTAGTAAGTTCGCGCTCTCTTCTTTGTGCGTGCATTCGGTACTGCGATAATAAGCTCGCGGTCTCTTTGTGCGCGCTCACTAAGTTAATTTCTCTATGCACTTGCTTCCTGCACAGCTGCACTCGCTCTCATTTTAATCTCCTATCACTTAACAAATTGCTAAGAATTATAAGGCCGTGCCAATAATTCTCTTCTTAACACTTACTTTCGGTTTATCGTCGTAAGCAACTAGTCGTCGTCAAGACAAATTCGAGTCTGTCCGCCTTAAATCTTTGTGTAATTCGAGACAATAGTTATTAATTTTTTGCACAGCCCAAGTCGGGGCTGTTGTCAAGCACAAACAATTGATAATTTAGTGAATAATAACAATAATAAATACGGCCAAGAAGGCAATTAGGTATAAAGTCAAAATTGTTTGTTTTTAATTTAATAAAAACAAATAAAAAGCTAATGAAAAAGCTCACTGGCTCAACAGCGAGTATGATTCTAATTACAGAGCATGTGTCTGCTTCGTGTTCATAATTAAAAGTCTGTCATATCGTGAGAGTTGTCAAATTTATACTAAGTGTATGAAGGCGACATAGAAATATTAATTGAATACTCCGATAGAAATTAAATTAGTTGACAAATGAGCTGCCAGTGTTTGAATATCTACGTGAATACCATGGAGTAACCAAAAAATTATTTTAAAGCAAGTGAAGCTTTGGCTTATTAAGAAAATAATTAGATCTACATAGCAGTTGTTTTGGTATAGAGCAAGAATGACAGAAGGCAGCAAAATAATTACAAATCTTTTTCCGAGGTCGCGTAATTAAAAAGTTGCAAGTGCGTTAGACAAACAGATTTTTTTTATGTGGCAGTTGAGGAAAATTATCAGAAGTATTGTAACTTTGGGATACATTGTACACAAGAGAACTATAGCAACTAGATACGAAATATTTTGGCTGTAGCAAAACTTTGAGTGCCTAGAGATAAAGGCTTTTCAGCGATTTTTGGGATTGACGTCAAATTTTCGGAAGCTTATAGAAAATAACGCAGTTGCGTTAAGCAACTTTCAGTCATTAAACACCATTAATAAGTCATTTACATTTGCTAATCTATAGAAAGGTAACTGTTCAATGTTGTAGCTAAACAGTGCACTGTAGTGCTGCCAGAACAAAGTAGGCTACATTTGTTGAAAAAAATGGCTAAAATAAACTATACTAAAACAAGTGGACAAATTAAAGTTGGGCGCAACAAACTTTTATATATACTTTGACCAGAACATCTCAGCAAACACACGCATGCACTCACAAACACATACACACAAAACATCATACGTTTTCGCGTTTTCGCTGTAGCGTCAGGCAGGACGCCGCCCCCAGCGTCGGCAGCGACGTTTGTATGACGCGTCAGCAAGCGCACCCCGCTGTCTATATTGAAAATTAGAATGTAAATAACTCTAAAGTTATTTCTTCCGAACTTTCTAAAATCGGCATCGGTCAAAACCATGACCAAGCGTTTTTGCGATTTATTTCAGATTTTTACATATTTTTTTATTTCTTAATATCGTTTATTTTTCGATTTGGGAGGAAATTAAAAAAAATAAAATAAAAAATGCATTCAGGTTTGGATCAGAGAACGGCAATTGTGGCACTTTTTAAGCACAATGGTGGCACACACAAAAAACAAGGGCGAGACCATACGCGCACAATGACAACTTGGGAAAAAATACGCACACGGACACAACAAAAATTGCTGTGCGGAAAAGATCCGTTTGTTTTTACCCACAACGAAGCAAGCGCAAAGGAAATGTCCGCGATTTTCGGATTTTTTTTCCGGGGGGGGGCTTTTAGGCATAAAGCATAGCGAGAACAATATCGCTGCATCTCGCTCTTCTGCATTGGCCGGCGACGCGACGCGAACAGCAAGGATAGCGAACAGAAGCACGCAGAAATATTTTGACCCTTTTCTTGTGTTTTTTTCGGGTAAGAATTGCCTCGGCACAAAATGCTGCTGAAATCATTTTTTATACGCACAAGTAATTGCATTGTAGTCAGATCCACAATTTCGCTTGTGTGTGGCAGTACTACCATGGTGTACGCGTTGTGTTTTTAGTGGTGCGTGCACTCATGCCGTTCTCTGGTTTGGATATAGCAGCACCTATATACAAAATTTGGTTGCTCTAGTTCTTATAGTTACTGAGAAACAGTTGCTCAAACATTTAGACGGGCATGGCTATATCGACTCAGTTTGTCTTGCTGATCAAAAATATATACTTTGTGGGGTCTGCCGCCTCCTTCTCCCTGTTACATTCATTTGCACAAACTTCATAATACCCTTTTTCATTTTTTACAAAAATGTCAAAGTGTATAAAAATATACATACATGCTAAAAAAAAAATAGGCTATATCTGGATACAGAAAGTTATAGAGAGAATATTAAATTAAAAAGTAATTAATAATTACGAAAACTTAATGTTTTTAATGTTATGTTATCTTATCAAATTCATCTGGCTGAACAGTCGTTTTACTTCAGCATTACACCATGGCAGAGACAGCAATTGCAAATGATGCAACAAATTTTAACTTATAGCTCCTTTCGAAATCTTTATGGTTTAGGACCTCAGCTTAAAATTTATGGGTATATATATGGGGTATCATCAGTATTTCCCTATTTAATAAGACAAAGCGATTAAAACTATGTTTTAATAGTGCCGATGGCGGTGCAGTTAATATATTTGAAAGCTTCTACAATTTCGTCCCGTTTGCCGCAACACATTGTCAACGGAAAACACAACTTTTGCACAAATAGAGCCATCAACTCACTTATTAAGTGAAATTTAAGTGAACGAACGAAGTCCTTCAAACAAATACCGATTTGATAAATGGCTAAATTAAAATATTCAAGCGATCAAGACTTCATGACGCGTCTCTAAACGATACGCATGGCTTCACATCATCAGCAATAACTAGAGGATGTCATTGATAAATAGGATAAAAAGCAACGGTCCAACTGGCTAGGAAACAGCCGATCTTTTAAATTCTAGTAAATATCAAAAAAAAATTGTAGGCAATGCAAATATTTTTAATGTATTAACTAGAAGACAGTGATTAACGACTGCTTTACTAAAGAACTAAATTGTAAAGCATCACTGGCGTGTATCTCTATTTACGTTAACCCCTTCCCTTTGCACGAGAAAACCCAATCTCCAATACACCGTTAAAGAACCAGAAAATTTAATTTAATAGGGAAATTTAATTTAACGTAAATAGAGACAAAAGCCCGTATAGCTTTACAATTTAGTTTTAGAGCTCTCTATGACAAGACGGGTGGTTGGTGCCGTTTTCGACGCTGATTACTGTGCTGCAGAAGCGAAGTCTCCAAGTAGGTTCTAAGCTTTGCTATCGAATGTTCATAATTGACATTAAATAAATAAATAACAAGTGGACAGGTTAAAGTGGGCGCCAACCAACATTTAAAATACACTTTACTAGGTTATCGCAGCAACACACGCATGCACTCACAACACATACACACAAAACAGCTTAACGCGTCACAGCTCGCTTTCGCTGTAGCGTCAGCACCGACCCGCCGCTGCGTCGGCAGCGACGTTGGGGTATGGCGCGTCAGCACGTGCACCCCGCTGTCTTTATTGAAAATTGAAATGTTAATAATTCCTAAGTTATTTTATGCACAATCGGTCGAAAACATGACTCGGTCGAAAGCATGATAGGCATTTTGTATTTATTTCAGATTTTTAAAGATTTTTGTACTGCCTTATATGTCGTTTTTTTCGATTTGGGAAGGGGGGAAAATAAATAAAAAATAAAATAAAAGGTAGGCTGGATAGAGGAGCAGCCCCTTACATACCAAATTGGTTGCTCTAGCTTTTATAGTTGCTTGAGCACACGCACTCATACAGGGACGGACAGACGGACATGGCTTTATCGACTCAGCTCGTCGAGTTCATCAAGAATTTATATACTTTATGGGTCTGCCACGCCTCCTTCTCCCTGTAACATACATTTGAGCAACTTCATAATACCCTTTTCATTTTTTACAAAAATGTCAAAGTGTATAAAAATGACTTTGCCGCTATTGTACGCTGAATCGTTGCGTGAAGTATATGTCTATTTAGGCTAAGAATTTTGGTTGTATTGGTTTTTCTTCCCTTTTCTGTGCCAGGGTGCCAACGTGCGATGGTAGTTTTTTTTTAGGCTTTGCTGTTTTTTATTGAATCTTCTCTTAAATTGAGATTAACAATAAGTATACAAATCTTATACTAAACATTATCTAACAGTTTCTTAAACTGTTTTAGGATTGCACTTTCCTAGATTCCTGGTTGGTAAGTCGTTACGACGCAGACGGGAGCGCCTGCACAGCCTTGGCCCTCGCGCGAGGGGATTAGAATGCGAAGAAAACTTGCTGTAGTATTTTACCTTGTTAGCTATTACATCTCTGACTGGTTGAATATTTAGATCTTTCGTATGTTTTCGTTTCGAACGTTTCACGGTGCCGGTGATAGTTCTAAGGATTTTTGACTGGACTCTCCGGACAATTCAATGTTGCTATTGCGAGCGTTCCCCATAGTTGGGAGCCAGTAGGTCCAGATTGGGTTTAAGTACGGGAATTGTAAAGCAACGATTTCAAGGCTGAGAGAGGACGAGCGTTGATAAGCGTGGAGCTATTGGCTTTAGTTTAGTTGCGTTCTTTGGTCATGCCTACCCATGTGAGTCTTCTGTCGAGGTGTACTCCATGATACGTACATCGTTTGCTTGCGGAGGCGGAATTGTTAGTGTACCGTGGACAATTTTACTGTTGAGGGTACACTAACATGTTTGCTTTTTCTGTCCCGTTTACTTTTTTTACGCCACAGAGAGCCATTTCCCACTCGACATATGAAGAAGCCATTGCGCTGCTCTTGCATAGGCACCTCAACGGCTGAGAATGCTGTATTCGTCAGCAAAGTGGATGTTGTTAGTCGTTACTTGTTGTAATATTGCTGTGTACAGGGAAATATTTGTTGTATATGTGGTGCAAGACGCTCCCAAACATAGCAGAATTTGCATCTCACTGCAAAATTCTGTCATATAATACACAGAGAGCGGCCATATTTGCACTCACTCTTAAAAACACTGTGCGTACAAACCCAGTACTACTATAATATAAGCCAAAACAGTGGCTGATGGGCACAAGAAATATTATATGTGTCGCGAACATAGTGCACAAGAAAAAGGTTCGAAAAAGTGTGTCAAGTGTTTCAAGTGTTTCTACCTGCCTTCGCGGCGGAGTGCAGTCAGTGCTGACAGACTGCAAAGGCTAAACACAAAGTAATGACTGTGAATGATCTTGGTAATAAATAAATATTCAATTTCATATTAGATCACGTTCACACGAAGTCACGTTCACATTAAATCACAAGCATATATGTCAGCACTGTTGCAAACAAGCGAAATTATTTCACACAAAGGGTTAGTCCTGTCAAACGTAGTTTCCTTTGCCTTGTCTTCTGACCAAGTGAGACATAAAATTTTTTTGTGTCTGAGTCAGTTCTTGCACTTCTTTTTCTACAGTGCAACCCTTGTGCGTAAAAATTGCCACTTTTGCCGTTCTCTGATAGATGCGACTCTAATAATTTGTGTGTATTATAAGCGTTGCTCTGATCTTAAGCGTTAGTCCTTCTAGCCAGACTCTATCGAATGATGGGATACATCTAAGAATATTGCAGTGCAATATTCTCGGTTTTCGAGTGCGCTTCTTATTTCAGATGTTATGCGATTGACCTCCTCGATAGTGCCGTGTTTTTCACGAAACCCAAATTGCTGTGATGGGATTTTGTTATGGATTCATCCGAGTCAGCAAGCATTTTTCAAAGTGTTGATAGGCATGATAGTAAGCTTATGGGTCTGTATGATGATGGATCTTTGCCTGGCTTTGGTATCATTATTATTATTGACTTTTTCCATCTCTCTCGGAAGTAACCAAGCTTGGTTATGGCATTGAAGAGTTGCGCGAAGGTGCAAACTGCACAGTATGGGAGCTCAATAATCATTTTTGCCGTTATTTGGTCGAATACCGGTGATATTTTCGGGTTCAACTGATTTTTAATGATGTGTGCGATTTATTGGGCAACATCTATAGTTAGCTGTGTGATTACCACCGCAGTTGCTGCACCTTTTGGTACTAGAGTCGTCTTTGCTTGCTAGGCAGTGTGCGGAGTCGTGAAGCTGTCCACAAACTACGCACACCGGGCGGAGTGTGCAGTATGACCGTGTGTGGCCATATTCTTGACAATTCATACATTGTACAGGGCGGTTGCGTTTATGTGGTTCTTCTACAGTGATTCTACGATGCGGTAGAAACTGCAGTTTGTATATAGGGTGCACTTCGTTTTTTTTAAGAGTAATGTGTCTGGCTCCCTCTATCCTTGAAGACGGTTGGCGGCTTCTTATCCTTGTTTAAGATGTTGAAGACTGTTTTAGCGTTAGGTTAAGGTAGTGTTAAGCTTTCATATTGCTGCGGGTCATTTTCGTTCTTGGCATTAGGGGGCTTAGCTCCGTTTAATTTGGAATGTACGCGAATCCGTTCCAGTCTGTCACGCAGCGGGGGCATCGCTTGCGTTGTTAGTCAAGATAGTTTGCTTGCTTTTGTTTTGATTGTTGATCCATACGGGGATTTTCTTGCCGCCGATGACACATAGAGAGCGAGTGTTGCCAATGATGGGCTTGAGCGGGCGGCCGATACCGTTGCGGTCGTTGTTGTAGTTGCTGTTGTGGTAGTCAGAGAGACTGTTGTGTTTGATCGTGGAATCACTTTTGCTCCCCACTGTATATTTATGAATATATTGCGCGCACTTCACAGTTTTAATGTGCCCAATAATGTGTTTTGTTGTAACAGTTTTAAAAGCACTAGCGACAATTGACGCATCAGCTATATACATATGTTTGTTCATTATAGTTGTGTCTGTGTAGATGCATTGCCTGCACTTTACACGACAAGTAAACTAAAGAACTGTGCACTTGTACATGCACTAAGCAACAATTGAGAGAGACAACCGCAAATGTTTTGTGCACTATGTATTTGCGCTATAGGCGGTTGTACGCAACAAGAAAAAGCGGCGTCATGTCTTGTGCACTACATTTTTATATACACCGGGGGCACTTTGCGCGATAACTATGTTTATGGAGTACAGTTTTAAATGGACCAATGGACAACTATGTATGTTTATGGTGTACAGTTTTTAGAAACTGCAGGCATTACGCGACATGGTAGAGCGACAACCACAACTGTATTGTGCACTGACATACGCAACAAAGTCAGCGACAACAGTATATGTTTGATCGCTACACTTGTGCATGAACTGGAGGCACTAGGACGCACTTTACGCGACAATGTAAATGCGACAACTATATGTACATATGTATATGTATGTTACATTGGTGACACTCAATGCACTTTGTGCGACAAATTAAGAGCGATAAAAACAAATGTTTTTTGCACTGCTGTACACACATACATATGTAGGTATTGTGGCTCCATCGCATAATATATGAATTTTACACACCGAAACATACCACAAGAGCTGACAATCGGACACGATTATTAATTAATTTTTTGAGTATGCATTTCTTCTCTCGTATGCTTTGTTATGTCATTCTATGCATTTGCCTTTTATCTGATTTTAATCTAAGGTTCCGCCGTTAGAATTTGCAAAGAAGGTACAGTCGTACTTTTAGTAGAAAGTTGATATTAGTCAAAGTTCTGCATTTGCATTTTGTGCTCCACATGTTAACTATTCTGCAGAAAAAAGTGATTTTCTTTATTAAAATATTATTTTTCAACCGCCAAAAATTTAAATTGTTGCAATTTGTAAGCTCAGTTGTGAAATTTCTAACAATATTGAATCAAAATGCATCTCGCAGTCGAATTAACTGATAAAGAGAAAACCCAAATCGATACCCAAAGTAGCTGTTCCAAAAGTTGATGCGCGCACTAAACGGCATATTCGATCCTTAGAAACAGCTAAATCAATGAGCTGTGCTCAGATTATGGCAGAATTAGATTTGCCGTTTTTATACGTTTTTATACTTTTAGTTATATTTATATAAGAATATTGTTATTACATTTAAGTATCAACTATCTATTAATAAAAATTTTAAAAAAAATTTACACATGTAACAGTGTTGCAAATCACTACAAATATATGATGCACAAATATCAATATTACTGAGGTATGTGCTTCGCGTGATTATTATGCAAGATACGAAACACAATTGCCAAAGCAAAGCATCAAAATATCACAAATGTCATTTGAAGGTCTCGTGAACGAATGTAAAGTAAAGAGAAACCAACATTAGCGACAAAGAAATTGTAAAGAACAACATCCAACGGTACACTATTGGTGCGTTTGCACATTTATTAAACAAAGTATTTAGGCAAGACATCATGTCGGGATCACCACATGTTTAGTTAATGAGCTTTTACATTAGCTATGTAGCTTTTACGAAATTAGAAACTTGTCACAAATTTTTGTTTATATTTGCCTTCTTGGCCGAATTTTTTATTATTTATGCATTGAAAACAGCCCCGACTGCTGTGCAAAAAACTCTAAAATATGTTCGATATTTGTCTCGAATTAGACAAATTGACAGCGAACAGACTCGAATCGAGCAAAACTAAATAGAACTTAACGACGAACTTATACCCTTGTTATACCCTTGTTTTTATACACTTTGATATTTTTGTAAAAAATGGAAAAAGGGTATCATGAAGTTGTGGAAATGTATGTAACAGGGAGAGGAGGCGTGGCAGACCCACAAAGTATATATATTCTTGACAGCAAGACCAGCTGAGTCGATATAGCCATGACCGTCTTCCGTCCGTCCGTCTGTCTGAGTGCGTGTTTTCCTCAGCAACTATAAGAGCTAGAGCAACCAAATTTGGTTATGTATGTGCTCCTATATCCAGGACACTGCCGCTTTATTTAATTTTTTTTTTATTTCTTCCCCCCTCCCCCGCAAAATCGAATTTTAAAGTGTAAACCAGTAAAAAAAAATTTTTAAAATCTGACAATAAATCAAAATTGCCTAAAGTCATGTAAATAACTAGGAATTATTCCATTTCCAATTTTCAATATAGACAGGCGGGATGCACGCGTGGGCTTTTTTGGGGGGAACCGCCCCCGCCATTCAAACGTCGCTGGCCGAACGCAAGCGGCGGCGTCGCTGCTGACGCTACAGCGAGAACGAGCTGTGACGCGTTAGTGTTTTGTGTGTATGTTGTTGGTGATGCATGCCGTGTGTTTGCCTGGCGATAACTAGTCAAAGTGGTATTTAATTGTTGGTGGCGCCCAACTTTAACCTGTCCACTTGTTTTATTTATTTTTTTCTTTTTATTTTTGCATTATTATTTATTAATCAGCTGAATAGCTGATAGAGCAGTCCTTCACATATTGATGCATTTGTTCCAATCTACGACCTGTACGACTTTCTTTGCTTGATAAAGACTGCCGCCTGTTTTGTCTTTTTACTCGGTCCGCGTCCATATTATTGGCGAAGAATGCGCATTCGTTGCCAGACCTGAATGGAGATGTTTGGGGGTCATGCGCCACAGAGTTGCGTTGAATGACTCATTTGAATTTTGCGAGTGGCAACCTAAGCATCTTGTTAGAAGATCATCATTGGAGAGATCTATATATATTGGACGAATGTATTTCTCAACTTCTACATCAATCAATCTATTCAGATGCTTGAAAGATTTCAATGTATTTGCACCAGCTATCTGCCCCAACTGGACAATTTTTGTGCCGCGGATATCGATCTGTGGAACAATAGTGATCCAACGTGGCTAGTATTGATTTGGATAGAATTTCATTTTTCCAAATTGCCAACCCATAGTAGGTCGTCAGTTTTTTTTTTATTACACATTCTAAATCCATCGTCATACAGACCCATAAGCCTACTATCATGCCTGTCAAACTCTTTGAAAAAGACTTGCTGATGATAAATCATAATCTAAGAATCCATATAAGCAAATTCATACGCCAATTTGGGTTTCGGTGAAAAACACGGCATATCGAGAGGTTAATCCCTCCGGCGCAACATAACATCTGAAATAAGAAGCGCATTCGAAAACCGGGAATATTGCACTGCAATATTCTTAGATTGGCTAGAAGGACTAACGCATAAGATCAAAACAACGCTTCCTAATAATACACACACAAATTATTAGAGTCGTATCTATATGACAGGAAATTTGAAGTGAGATGCAATTCTGCTATGTCTATACGACTATGACGACTAGAGCTGGAGTCCCACAAGGCAGCCTACTTGGACCAACACTACTTTACACAGCCGATATTCCAACAAGTAGACGACTAACAAAATCCACCTTTGCTGACGATACAGCTATTCTCAGCCGTTCGATGTGCCCTATGGCAGCAGCGCAACTGGCTCTTCATATGGTCGAAGTGGAGAAATGGCTCACTGACTGGCGAATAAAAGTAAACGAACAAAAAAGGCAAACATGTTACGTTTCCCCTAAACAGGGTAAAATTGTCCACCGCTCATACTAAACAACTTCCGCACTCCCACAAGCAAACGAAGTGACGTATCTTGGAGTGCATCTCGACAGAAGACTCAAATGGCGTAGGCTTATCGAAGCCAAGAGAACGCAAAAACTAAAACTAAAACCCAATAGCCTTCACTGGCTTATCAACGCTCGGTCCACTCTCAGCATTGAATATAAGGTCCTGCTCTACAACTTCGTACTTAAGCCCATCTGGACCTATAGCTCCCAAATATGGGGGAACGCCAGCAGTAGCAAATTTAATATTATCCAGAGAGTTCAGTCAAAAATCATTAGAACTATCACCGGGGCACCGTGGTACATTCGAAACGAAAACATACAGAAAGACCTAAATATTCAACCAGTCAGAGATGTAATAGCTGAACACAAGGAAAAATACTACAGCAAGCTTTCTACGCATCCTAAAACCCACGCGCGAGGGCTAACAAGGCTTTTCATTAATATAGTAAATAATTTGTTCCGCATCGTAGGTTAAAAAATCCATACTTTTTTTTTTAATGTCAGGTGCGTCAGTAGCATGATTGCATTTATAATGACTTTCTGCATTAAATATTTGTTCTTGTATTAAGGGTTTACAAATTGAAATTAATTTCAAAGAAAAATTGCTTCATTGGCAAAAATAAGCTCCGACTCGTTCAACGTTTGCGCAGGCAATGATAATTTTAAGTGTCCCGTGCAAGCTGTTTTCATTATTTTTAAGTGCACGCATTTCGTCAAAACGACAACAAAGTTCGCTCAAAATTTTTCGACACAACAACAAACACATGAAAGTGTTGTTGCCACGCTCGCGCAGTCGAGACAAGGCAACAACAAATTCATAAAAGTGTTGTTGGCACGCTCGCGGGCTTGGACGCTCCTGCTCTAAACTAATAAAAAATACAGCTAGAAAGTTCAATTAAACCTAGAATTTTTCCTAACTTATTAAAAATTTTCTTCGTAAAAACTGTAAGATTCAAAGACACTTATGCCAACACTAAAAAAATATCATCCTCCAAAACAAAGAAATAATCATATATGTAAGTGAAATAACCAACTATACTTACCTAAGCTAGTCATAGGTCCAAAAACAGTTTCATCATCGATTGTGCTGCAATTCCAACGACGGGTCTTAAATTGAAATTGACATTCCTGCAGAAAATACATGATATTACATATGGGAATTTCCATAAAAAAAAGTCAACCACAAAAAAAAAAAAAAGTCTAAAGTATAATTATATATATAAATATAATTTTTTTTACATTTATTTTATTAGATATCGATGGCTGGCAAAAATTCTCTAGCTGAACCCTCCACGAGGGTGCCGGCTGGGCAATGGACACTGCATTGTCCCGGGTTGTTACCGGGTGATTTAGTGTCACTTGCTCCCCTGGGCATTGCAGTGTCTAGCTTAGACGCGGTGTATAGAGCCATCTGGGACTAGTGACGAGGTGACTCTATGCCCGTATCATGGCTAGAGGTTATGCATGACGGAGAAGGATACAACGACTTGGGGTGGTTCTCATATAAATATAATAAACCAGCCCCAAACCAGAATGTCACGCGACCCGTGCTCATTGGCTAGTTTGCAGTCGGGGTTAACTGACTGTATTTACGGAGCCTCATCGATACCGGGCCGCCTCGATGAGTGTGTAGGCCTAAACGGATGGGCGCAAGCGTCAGCACTGGTAGCAGTGCAGATCACTGTCGGGTCGAGTCCGAGAAAGCTGGTAGTGGCATCAGCCTACTTCCCAGCAGAAGATGCGGAAGCACCACCACCTGAGGTGCAGGCACTGGTGGAGCACTGCAACAGAAGAAAACTGCCACTACTGATTGGGTGTGATGCAAACGCACACAGCACAACGTGGGGCAGCACAGACGATAATTAGTAGGGGTGAGTACCTTTTCAATTATTGTCTAGAAACAGATCTAAGCGTCTTAAACGTCGGGTCTGAACCGACGTTCGTCACTAAGAGCAGAGCAGAGGTCCTGGACTTAACGATAGGCAACTGGCGACTCTCCGGGCTTATTCAGTACTGGAGAGTATCCCAAGAGCCGTCAATGTCGGACCATAGAATCATTCTATTCGACATTAAGGAGGGCTTAGCCTTCAATAAAAAGATTAAAAACCCGAGAAGAACTGATTGGCTGGCGTTTCAGGAAATTCTCGACTTTAATTTGAAGAGACACAAAGTTAACTCTCAATCAATGAGTTAGAAAATCTAACAAATGATTTAAATGAGACAATAGCAGTCGCATACCGTGAGAGTTGTCCAGAGAGTGCAGTGACCTCAAGAAAGGACAACCCTTGGTGGAGTCAGGAACTAGAGAAGCTGAGAAAAGAAGTTAGGAAACTGTTTAACATAGCAAAGAAGAGTGTGAGCAGCTGGGATCACTATACTGCCAAGCTTACAGTCTATAATAAACAAATAAGGAAGAGCAAGCCCACTTTCGCAAGTTCTGCACCAACATATAAAAGACACCACCAGCAGCGAGGGTGTTCAAAGCGATTTCAAGCGCAAGAGACATTCAAGAGCTCTGCCTAAAGAAATCAGAGGGTAAATTCACGGTGAATGAGGAAGAGAAGGCTAGACTTCTACTCCTTACACATTTTCCCATGAGCATAGTACTGAAAGAGTCGGATATACAATTAGAGGAGGTACCAGTCTGGACTGTAGCCAGAAGGCCAAACTGGAAAATGGCCTCAGAAATAGTAAAAGATCATAGGATACGGTGGGCAATTGGCACCTTCATGCCATATAAGGCTCCGGGCGTAGACGGGATATCACCGATACATCTACAGAAAGGACTGGAGCTGCTAATGCCGTATCTTATTAGAATATTTAGGGGCAGTATAGAACTAGGGTATATATACCTAGTGCCTGGAGAGAAGCCAGAATTATCTCCCTCCCAAAGGTTGGGAAGAAAGAGCCCTTTCAACCCAAATCTTTTCGGCCGATAAGTCTGACCTCTTTCCTACTTAAAACCCTTGAAAAAGTGGTGGACAACTACATGAGGCTTACGTACTTAGTAGAATGTCCATTACATAAGAGCCAACATGCATACAGAGCAGGCAGATCATTGGAATCAGCGTTAGTAGAGCTCACGCGCTCTCTCAAAAGGTCAGTGAAGGCTAAAGAGATAGCTTTCGGTGCCTTCATGGACATAGAGGGGGCTTTTGATAACACGGCGCATGACGTAGTAGTGAGATCACTGACCAAACGAAAAGTAAAGAAAGGACTAGTCATGTGGCTAGAACGCTTACTAGACTCCAGGGTAGCAGAGGTGACAGTGGGTACCCTAACAGTCAGAGCCCAAGCTACATGGGGATGCCCGCAAGGTGGCGTTCTATCGCCACTCTTGTGAAGCATAGTAGTTGACGAGCTTCTTGAAACTCTCTCAGACAACGCATTTGAATGCCAAGGCCATGAGCACACATTATGTGAAAGGGTCATGCTGGGACTAAAACTAAGCGTGGGATGGTGCAAAAGCGTGGGGCTGAACATAAATCTAGCCAAAACCACTATAGTTGCTTTCACCAATAGATATCAACTAGAATCGCTGAAACCAATCAAAATTGGAGATGCGACAATACAGCTTTCCAATGAGGTCAAGTATCTAGGGGTAATACTAGACAGTAGACTAAAGTGGAAACGCCAATTAGAAAATTCTACCAGGAAGGCAACCATAGCTCTAATGAACTGTAGAGCTCTTTCTGGCAAGAACTGGGGTCTCTCCCCTAAGATACTCATGTGGATGTATGTATGTAGCGATGGTACGACCAATTAGCTACGAACAAAACTGGTATGTGCGAAAAGGTCTGTGAGCAAACTTCAGAGACTGGCTTGTACGTGAATATAGGGCGCAATGCGCACATGCCCGTCCAGAGCATTAGACGTGATACTTGGGTTGCCACCACTGCACATCTACATAAAGCAGTGTGCGAAAAGAGCAAGTTTTAGAATCCAGGGGAGTGTGCAAGTATGGGAGGAGGGGAGCGCCTCTACTCTCATGGCACAACAATACAGTTTCACTAGGTTCTTTAATACTGAAATAGGTAATAAGACAGAGTGGAAAGGCCTATCTAGCACCTATAATGTGAAAACACATGACATTAGGTGGTATACAGATGGGTCACTCACTGAAAATGGGGCAGGAGCAGGAGTATGCGGACCCAAATTCAAGTACTATGAGCCGCTAAGAAAATTTACAGGCATTTCCCAAGCGGAAATACACGCAATAGAAACATGTGCAGCTTTCAACATGGAAAGAGGCTACATGAACAAGGACATTGCCATCTTCTCGGACAGCCAAGCAGCAATCAAATCACTGATTGCTCACAAGGTAGTCTCTGGACTAGTATGGCAATGTATAGACTCACTCAACAATTTGGGTAGATCCAACAGGGTGACCATTTACTGGGTCACGCCGGAATTCCGGGAAATGAAGTTGGGCTTGGGACAAGTTATGTTAACAGCAGCATAACTCTATAAACTCAGCGGGAGAGCGAGATCTGCGGGGAAAAATCGGTAGGAGCCAGACACAGTAAGAGACTGTTGGGTGGCTATGACACGAAACGTACCGTCGATTGTCTAAATTTGAGCAAAAACTCACTTAGGATAGTTACAGGCTTCCTAACGGGACCTTGCAGACTGCGCAAGCACCTACACAAGCTAAAAATTGTGGACGATGTTTGTTGCAGACTCTGTCTAGAGCATGACGAAACACCAGAGCACCTACTGGAGGAATGTCCAGCGCTCTGCAGAGTCAGATATAATCAGTTGGGGATTCTTACCCTGGATACAAGACAGATGAGGAACTTGAAACCAGGACAAATTTTGGCATTTCTGCACAAAAAAGGGCTAGATAGGGAACTTTACCAGTACCAGTGAAAAGCAACAATAGACCTTTTAGGTCGCAGCGCATTTTACTTTAAACAAATAATAATAATAATAGTATATAGATCAAATTGAACTAATATAAAAAATTCGTACTCATCAAACATTTTAAAATATTCCTTCGCAAAGTCGAAACAAGTGCAAAAATTGCGTTGTAAACATTTTTATAGCAAGTTTGGTTTTGCTTCTTAATGAGAGACAATATTAGTTGCTTATATTTAAAGAATATATTGGACAAATTAAAGTTGGACGCAACCAATTTTTATATACACTTTGACAAGGGCATCGAAGCACAAAACAGCTAACGCGTCACACCTCGTTTTCACTGTAGCGTCAGTTGCAACGTCACCCCATGTCTCTCCCACGATTTAGCCACCTGCTTGCACTCAATGCGTAGCAATTTTCGTTCGCGAACGTACGATTACAACATTGATAGCAAGCAAAATTAAAAATAACTGTTAACTGAATAATTTTTCGCTCTATTTTTCTCTTCTTATTAGATTGTAATAAAGAGATTTTTTGTAATGAATTGAAACATATCATATGTTTTTCTTGCGAAATAATTTAATATAAAATGATAAAAGGAAGAAATTGCATTTTTTCAGTTTTCAAGCCAATTTCTTCATAAACCAACTGAGATATATGAATCCATTGTAATTTGAAAATTTGGACATTTTATTATGAGAATACACAAAAAAAATTCAATGATGACGAAGCTTTTTTTCGATCCTAGTTGACCATTTTTCGGATATGCGCATAATATATATCTAAGGTGCTTTCACAGAAACAAATTTTTGTATCTCAGCCGGGAAATTACTTTTATGAACGGCTAGCGATAAAAATCTGAAATTTTCACTAAACATCTATCGAAAAAATTTAATACGTTTGGTTTATTCACACGTGGAAAACACCGTTAGGATAACCAGGAAAAATCTATGTTTTTCTCATTAAAAGTTACTTTTACGAGCGGTGAGCGATTAAAATTTGAAATTTTCTCTTAGAAAATCTATTAAAAATATAAGTTGTTTAGTGATTAGTAAATTGCACATTATAACGGCCAGAGATAAAAATCTATGAAAAATATATGTGTAGGCAAGTCAATTTATCGAAAAAGCATGGCGACTGGGCTAAAAACTATATATAATTCCAAAAATTAGCGTAAGCAATCGTAAATTGGTAAATTATTCGTGTGAGCATGAGCTTGATTTTGTTTATATAAATTATCTTTACAATACTTGTACACATTACTTTAAAACGTTAAATGCCTTTTAACAATTATTATTTCTATTCTTTAATGACATAAACATAACTGATAAAAGGAATACAAGATTTATTTTGGAGAAGACATTATTATATATTATAAAGATGTATTAATGCGAAAGACGAAGTGTTAGCTCGCGAAGCTTAGCTTTCGACCTTACTCGTAAGGAGGATCGCAGCTTAAGCTATTCAATACTTTTTATATGATAAATAACATCATACAATATTACGTATATTTTAAAATTAATTTAATACAATTGCATTCAAGTTCTTAATGTTTTATGGCACCAACTCATACTCCCGAAAAAGACATTTGTGCAATCGAAACTTATGAACTAATGGGAAGAAAAAATGTTTTCTTTAAGTTTAAAATGTATACATCAAAATTAAATATTTTTAATTAGTTATTTCCTAGTATTATAATTTGCAATCTTTGCAATATTATTTATTATTAAAAAGATATAGTCAAGTGAAAATAAGTCAGACGTTCCGCCATTATTTTGGAACAGCTGGATAATGCTTAACATATGCTGATATGTATGTGTTAATAGGGCAGACTTAATATACTTTCTGGGGTTTGTAATTAAATTCTCTACTGGTTAAAAAGACAAATATCATTATTTCAAAATATATATCCATTGTAAGTGTCTAAACAGAAGAAGGGTACTTACTTGTATGGCAGCACGTGCTCCTCGACTAATAGCGGGCATTACACTAGTATATAGAGCACAAAGCTTTTTTTGCCCAAGAGCAAATCCATTAACTTTATAACAATTATCTGGATCTAAGTTGATAATCTCTGAATATGCTGGGGGGTTAAGCGCGGTTTCATTGTTTCGGTCACTTGAAAAATTATGCACATTTGCAAGCATAAATTCACGATTATTTGCAACTCCAGCTGATGTCATGATAATGCCTTGAGCGAAATAGTTGTTAGAATCCAACTCGCTCTCACTTTTATCTTTACTTAAGTCTTGGGATCTCATGACGCGCGACAATCTTTTTTGTTCGTGATCTTCATTTAGTAATGGTGACCCTGGATAAACTTTAAAAGAATCGGGTATTTCAATTGACACTGCAAAGCGTTTGGTGTTATTAATTGTTTGTATAAAAGGTTCAAATCTGGGTCTTAAAAACTCAGATTGCCCACGAAACCATTCATCACGTTCACGTTGTCGTTGTTGTTCCTCACGCTGTCGTTGCTTTACACACTTTGGAGAATCGGGATTTCGTAAGCAAACTGGACGCTTTGTGGTACGCTTTGTTGATGTTTCTGTTGTTGAAAGTGTATTTTCCCAAGCAATTGAGCTAGTTGTTGTTGAAGTCTCATCGCTTAGCAAATGAACCCGGGATATAATATTAGTTACACTTTCTTCTTTCATCCGTTCCACTGCTCCAACAGACCCACTATTCGATTGAAGAAAACTTGACGGGCCGTTTGTGTCGTCTTCATGAAGATAATAGCCACCAAATGGTTTTTGACCAGGTGTGTGAGCTCCAAACGGAACCGTTCTTGTGGGAGGCGCTATTGGGGCTGCATATTGTAGCACAGGTCTTTGGGGCTTTTTTACAGGACCCAACGATGCTGCTTGCTTATCCTTTTCTTTTTGTAGGCTGGGAAATTTTACAAATTTTGATTCAAAGTTGTTATCACTTTTTGTCATGTTGTGCAAAAACAGTATATGCTTTTTCAAGTCGTCTATGTTCGATGTAGGTTCTGGTGGTGTCGTTGTGCTTAAATGCATATTTGCACTTTGTCGCCAAGAGCCCGAGGTAAACGCCGCGCGGTTGGGCTCTACTGTAGTCGATTTTGCAGGAACAGACCAGCGTACCTCAGGAGAGGAATTTTTGAGCGCCATTGGTACAATGAACTTTCGGTCCTCATCTGTCAGGCTAGTTGGAAGACCGTTTTCGTCTGTGTCCTCATCGAGAAGTATTATTTGTTTCTGATCCATTTCTTCCTGAATTGGATGTAATCGTCTTGCCTGAGCGCTGGGTGATTGTAATCTTTTGGTTAGATCTGCTTTTACAAAGCCAGTTGTTGAATCACGTAAGTCCACAGGCTTTATAAATGTTCCCAATTTACGGAGTCCTTCCTGATGCATATATGCTTGCTCATCTTTTGTAATATTTAGCGGTATACTATTATTAGCGAGTTGTTCTATTTGCATTCCAAATTCGATGAATGGCGACTTCAAGCCCAGACAACTGTGAATGTACGATATAAACGATAAAACTTAAAAATAATATTTGAAAATTTTTTATTATATCATTTAAATAGATTTAAAAATCATAAAAGGCATCATATTCCTTAAATTCAAATTATTGAAAACATTGATAATAAATTTGGAACTGTACCACGCACCACATTTTAAACAATAAATCATAATTTAAGAAAGTAATCTGCACTATCATTAGTCTGATAGAAAGCGGCAAAAATGCTCGAAAGCTATTAATATGTGTTAAGCTACAACACAAACAAAAATACCTTATTAATGACGAACAACTTTACAACATTTCTTTTAAGAGACAAATTATATTGATATTTTACTATAATCTCTAATCTACTATATAATCAAAATATCGTGCACTGCAGTGCACTGGTCGGAAAAGCCGACCACTCATGATTAATTCTGGACCAACATGTCAGAACATATGTATCTTTGTGAACAAAAAATTTGCAAAGCTGGATTTTACAATTCGTATTAATATCCATTAATTAATTGAGTTTTTGGAAAAATTACCACATCATTACATTCCTCCGAGGACGCCAAAAAATAATAATCATAAAAGTGATTTTATACAAATGGACATCTATTTTTGTCTTTTTAGGATGTAACGTATACGTGTATTATTTATATTCAACATTAAAATTAATTAAACAACATTTTTATGAATGTATTAAATTGTAATTGTTGAAAGAATTATATCAAGAGTGTATGTACCTAATTTCAACTTTAATCCCCAAAAAATAATATTTTAGTTCTTAGCTTTTAAGATAATTTAAAATTTTTATAAAATATGGTCATTTTTTGATAAATTACTATTGATGTTATCGAACGACACAAGAAATAAAAATATATACATATGTATGTATATAAAATATGCAATAAAGTAAAGTAAAGAGTTTTGGGTATATCAAATATAATCTAAGTGCAAACTTAAAACTTTTTTTCTACAAATACAACTATTTGTACAATTTTTGTAAGCATAATAATTTAAGATATTTTTAAAAGCACTGTTTTTCATACACTTTTATTAAAAAATAGAAAAGGGTATTATGAAGTTGTGCAAATGTATGTAAGGAGGCGTGGTAGACTCCATAAAATATATATATTCTTGAGAAGCAAGACAAACTAAGTCCGTCTGTCCGTCCTTCTGTATGTATGAGCAAAGGTTCTTCAACAACCAGAGCAATTAAGTTTTATATGTAGGAGCTCCTATAACCAAACCAAGTCGCCCTCCGCCACAAAGCGCAAAAAACGAACAATATTTAACCGAATCTGGAAAAAATCACAAAAACGCTTCGTTTTTGATCAATGCTTAAATATCAAAATAATCGAACTAATATTTTGAGAATTATTCGCAATTCAATTTTCAATAGAGACAGCGGGGTGCGCATTCGTCAGCGTCGCTGCTTGCACTACACCAACACCATTCACCTACACCATTCACCTACACCATTCACCTACACCATTCACATGTTAGCCTATATTAAATATTACAAAAAGATGATACTCCTCCTAAAAATCTAGCTACCTCTGGACAGAAATAATGGATGAATAAAAACTTATTCCCTTATTCGACACCATTGCTAGCACAATAAAAGCTAAATGATTAGCCCTAGAAAATACTGCATTTGCCCGCAGACACATCACAATTTGTATTTTTGTATTTTTTGTTACAGACCTTTTTAAATGGCAAGCTTATGACAAGCCAGCGATGCCCTGGAACCTTCAAATTAGCAAATTTAGGTGTTATTTTCGGGTGTTATAGAATGGTTTCAATTGCATGGAAAATAATGACCAAGGCATGTAGAATATATAAATCAACTATTTTAACATGTTATCGTTTGTGTATTTATGTTGTCCTGTATTTTGTAATGTCCTATAATGTGTAACGAAAGTAAATCTGTTTTGTAAAATATTAATTTCGTCACAATATCCTTATTCCTTATAAATGTACACAGATTCATTTTATTAAATATATTAAGATCTGTTTTGATCGTGTTAGAAAGAAAAAATGAATTATTTAACTGGCAGGCGATTGGCGAAACTGCCGGGTGACAGCTGTACAGTAGAAATCATAGGAGCTAGAAAGCTAGTTTCAGCAAATTTATATCAAAAATATCTTGTGTGCATCTTGCAAATTTTTAAATTTCCACCGGAGAAAAATGCATTTTCCTCTCAATATAAAAAATTTTTACGAAGAGCAAGAGGTAAGAATCTAAAATTACTAAGAAAATCTATGAAAAATATTATATCATCAATACATTATCGAATAGTCCAAGAGTTATTTAAACCAAAAGATATCATCGAAAATGATCGAGACAAAAGTTATCGTAAAATAATGGTTACTTTACCAGTGTCCAGTGATTGCAAGGGGGGTTTGAGGGTTGCAAAATGCAGCAACATGTTACAAGAACTGAATAAGTTCTGAAACTTCTCTGAAAACTCTGTAGACGTTAAGCACCAAAAGTGGTCTATGTGAGGCCGACCTAGGGTTTAAATGAATACATTAAGCTTTAAATATATTTAACAAAAAAAATCCAATGCTTCTTATAGCAAAAAAAAATTGCGAGTATTCTATTTCCTGTTTGACTCAAAATTCTTCAAACATTTCTGTTGACCTGTCATATCATTTCACTTCGGAAATATCTTGAACCGATTTGCTTTACGAAATACATTCAATCATCGTCTTTGACAAGTTGCACTCTGCAAAACCACCCCAAAATACTGTCCAACTAACGACATTATAAAAGCAAAAATTAATTTTTTGAAGCTTACAGATTGCCTCACGTAGACGTCCCACGTAATTTATAAAATCATTGACAAAGAGGTAAACAAGAATCTGCAGATATAGCTATATTATAAGTAAAGGGGGCACCCCAATTAGAAAGTTGAAAAAAAAAATAGATAACCTCGGCGACGCGTCCCTTATCAAGTTTGCGTGCGCATTTACACAATCTGATATTTTTCAAAAAACAAAAACAAATTTACTTAAAGCATATTTCGTGAAAAAAATTTTGAAAAAACAGGCCAGGCTCTCTAATTAGGTCTCCACCTTAAAGCTTTCTTCCAAGAAATTTAAGCAAGATTTCCCAAAAAAAAAAGTTTTGTTGATTTGCCTTAAATCTTAGAAAAATATTAATCAGTTTAGAATAACGTCGTCAGAATAACGCTCAAAAGTTGAGTATGCTCGCATATGGGCAATGCCTTTTGATCGTCTGACATACCTTGAAGACAGGGACCGTAAAAATTGATTTTTTTTTTTAATTAAAAAATTCACGTACTTACAATGGACCTAGGAAAAAGTGGGGAACACCAAATATTTTATTTTTGAACAATCTTTGCATTTCCGCCGTAATTTTTTTTTTCCAATTTTTAAGATGTTCCTCAAACATAATTATTATTTTTGAGTAATTTAATAAAACTTAGACGATAATCATTATTTTTGATCATCATTATATTTTGTTTTTATAGTTTTGGGTGTTAGATTAACGTTTAGTTACGGAACGACTGACAGATAGACGGATGGACAGACAGAGAGACAAACGGGCGGCCCTGTCCGTCTGTATGTCCGTATGTCTGTCCATCCGTCTATCTGTCAGTCGTTCCGTAGTAGACAAACGGACGGCCCTGTCCGTCTGTCTGTCTGTCCGTCTGTATGTCCGTTTGTCTGTCCGTCTATCTGTCCATCCGTCTATCTGTCAGTCGTTCCGTAAACGTTAATCTAACACCCAAAACCAAAAATAACAAAAAACAATTTTTTTTTTTAGACAGAGAGACCGACAATGCTTAAATCGACACAGATTTTGATGCTGATCAAGAATATATATACTTTTATAGGGTCGGAGATGTCTCCTTCTCCACATACATTCGAATAAACTTAATACACAATTAGTTTTCACTTATTTGTAATTGTAACGAATTATTAATTTAAAATAAAATAGAGAAGAATCATGACAAGGATTGGCTGATAACAGAAAAGGAGCGCTTCGACAAAGACTATGATCAAAATAGTGATGAGTTTTATTTTAAGCGAAAAATATAAAAATCATTAATAATCATTATTTTTGAGTTTTATTTTTTTTTATCAAAAATAATGATTATCGCCTAAGTTTTACTAAATTACTCAAAAATAAGAATTGGAAAATAATTATTACAGTGTAATTTTTATTATAACTTATAATGATTACGGTCCCTGCTTGAAACTATTAACTGTCATATTTGTTCGTTTTTTCTTTCTCTTCGTGTTTCCGATAAAAGCGTAGCAAAGGTTATCGCAGCCTTTTAAGGAATTATAACAATTTTAATTTAATTCAATTTCAAATTAGTATTGCAACGTGGTAAAAACATGAAAACCATAATTAACATTTTTATCAAATTAGTTCTTTATTTTACTTTGTGGAAACTGTGATCATTTGATTCGAGACAAAATTAGCAGAGGGAGGGCAGATAACAACATTCTGAAACAAACTTGGTCAACGAACGTTACGTAACTGCATACATCATTTTTAGATATCATCTATTAACAATTTCAGCTGTTACAACATTCTATTTCTGTAGTGTTGGAATTCAATTTTACACATTTGTAAGAGATATGGCTGGCACTTCTTTTGTCATTGATGTTTGTGTAAGACGTGCTATCAAAATAGGTCAACATCTGATATTTTGTGTATAAAAGCTAAAACAACTTTTTGACATCACCAGTTCTATTTTAATTGTGAGGCGAGCATTATGAATATTAGTCTATCCGTAATCCTTTTTATTGGGGTCAGTGGCTGCGTAATAAATGGCTTGAGCCTAGGTAACAGCGACCCTAATGACTACACTTACGGTGCTAAGATAGCCACAAGTACGCTCATCGCCCGTGAAATTATCTCTCAGAACAAGATGCTACTCCAAACATCAACAAAGATGTACACACTTACACAGGCAGGAACACCAAAAAATATAGATTACATTAAAATTACTGATCTTAAGCGAAAGCGTGGTGCTTCAGCAGAGATTACAGATGGCGGTGTTGGCGAAAATTCGGTTACAATTAAATTTACAGCAGGACGAGGGCATGGTATTAAGTCCCAGGTTGAAATATGGGGAACATAATTGGCTAAAATTGTCTATGATAAAGATACAATATTTCTTCCGATAAAATTGATATTCATATATATTAAATTGTCTGCACACTTAAATAAAAATTATTTACGTTCTGTATTATGCTTCAGTGCTATTTGTATAAAAATCTATAGTAGTTATTTACGATTACAAATTTTAATTTATTGCAAGCGGTTCTTGAGTAGATTCTTGCAGGCTTAACATAACCTAAGACACCCCAACTGTTCATGATGCAATGTTATATCATACGTTATCATTATATCAACAAAATTATTAAAGCTTTGGGATTCAGTAAGAGGATTAATAATAAAGAAAAAAAAACTTGCGGCTTGGTGATTGTTACTTTTGTTCTTCTTCACATAAATATTATGCATAAATAAATAACTAATGGTTTTGAATTGAATTTTCTAGCAAATAAAAAAAATAATAAACAGAAATAAAATTAAAAAAAGTATTGAGAATATCTAGCTTACTTTGAAAGTTAATTAATTAATGGCGCATTTAATTATATTTTAATATTAGGTTGTTTGGTAATGACATACCGGTTTTTGCACACAAAAATTTCACGCTCCGATTGTGAAGTCAAACGGAATAGAATCTGCCAATGCTATATACCGTTTTATAGCTCTTGGCAACACCTTTTAAATGGCGTATAGTTTACATTGGTTGTCGAGTTTAAGAATTATTATTGATCGAAATTGAGTTCACAAACGATAAAATTTTATCAATTTTTAAATTTTATTTAGCGCAAGGAAAAACTGTTGCAGAGTCTCACCAACAAATTGTTTCTGTCGTAGGAGATAATAAACTATCAATTCAAGCCGCTAAACAGTGTTTTATGCCACTCCGAAGAGGTTGTTTTGTTCGGCCCGCCGGACGACCAGAGATATATAATATCATAGAATCATTATGAAGTGCTCCCTATGGCCAAATCATTAATACTGACCTCTTCTATCAACAACTGAAGCGATTAAAGATCGCACTAGAAAAGAAGCGGCCAGCCATGGTGAAACGTAAGGACATTGTGTTCAATCATGACAACAAAAGACCCCACACATCTCGTCACAAGCTTCGGGGGTTAAAAAGTTTTAAAGCATCCACCCCATAGTCTGGACATCGCCCCAAGCTATTCCATTTTTTTTTGCAAAATTTTTTTGATGGCCAGAAGTTGAAGTCAAAATAGGCTTGTTAAAATCGACTAGCTGAGTTTTTTGCTCATAGGATTAAGGTCTTATTCAGGAGAGGCATATAAATATTACCATCACCAGTCGTAGTAAATTAACGAAAAAAACGGTATATATTGCACTTAAATCGGACAATGGTAACTATGTTAAAATAATCGTCAAAAATCGATAAGAAAACCGGTATGTCATTCCCAAACAACCTAATATTTTGTGTGCATTCCTCTTGTGCTGTAATAAACCACGATACGTCCCTAATTGATAGATATAACAATAACATTATATCCATTCACGATAGCAAGGCTACAATGAGGATCTTCAGATGTCAAAAATACTCAAAAATTCGCAATAAAAGAATTTTTGGAAATCCAATTATATATAATTTTTTTAAATTTGATTAATAAAGTCAAATGTTTTACTACAGTCAGTATAAATAACGTAACCCTTTTTTTTAAACCATTAACTAGAATGACCTGCGATGCTTAATTTTGCGAAGATATATTTTATATATAGATATATTTTTTTTCCCATTGATTTTTCGTGTAAGATAAATGTCGTGTACATGTGCTTTTGACTATAAGCACTAAGCATGTATGCTTAGTATGGTTGGTGCTATAAGATAATATGATCCGACGAGTAATGCTCCATGAGCAGTCTAAAAAAGCCAGTCAAGTCCTACAAAGTACTGAGGCCTCTACATTTTACACAAGTTTACTGAAGTTATAAAAAAAATCAACTGGTTTTAGCAAGACGTAAAGACACACTCTGTACGTCTCTTATAACTATAAATGTATTTTATCAGTCAATTATTAGTGTTTTCACTATGTTCTTAATATTTTGCGGCTTTAAAAGATTGAAAATAGTAGATAGGTATAAGGTGGTGGTACTTTTAATATTGCAGCTGTTTAAACAAAAAACATAAAATACTTACATCCATGTTGGCACACCTTGAATGTTAGTTACAGCATCTAAGCCTACTGCAGAAAGCAGTACATATGTCATTAAAAAAGTCCGCTGCCAAATTTGATTACTTTGAAGTGTCATTTTTTAAGCAACAATAGATAATTCTCGAATTTTAATTTTGTCCACAAGAATATGTATCGATATATTAATGATTGACTGGATTGAATTTATCTATTTCCAATTTTTTTCAATGCATGGAAATGCAGTGGGCAGTCAATAATGAAGTGGCTGTTTACCATTTTATTTAATATGCTAAGCTTAGTTGTGTCGTTGAGCTTATTCAATTGTTATTCCATAACTATCAGTTAGAGTCGTGAGAAACTATTTCTGCCGACCGATTTGAAGATATCTAAAAATAAAACGGAAAGTTTATGTTATATTATTTTAAATTTCAGTAGTTATTTTATATAATAATAATAAAATATAAATATTTTATTATATATATAAATATGTATATGTATATATATGTATATATATATATATATATATATATATATGCGATGGAGCGAAGAGAAACAAATTATTTTGATTTTTTATTTTTATTTAAGGCTGACATTTGTACTATCTCATAACTATTTAAACAATCTTCAATTCTCTTAAATTTTACAATCAAACAACAAATAATACGAAGTATAAAAAAACATTAGGACATCTCTAAAACTTGTAAAATAAAATCCAAGAAAGAAACGATGCCATTTTAAATGTTTTTAATCTCATACAAAAGATTCATTTCTACTATAATATTACAAAAAGAACTTGAAAGTTAAAAAAAAATTTTAAATAGCAGTAGTGTAGTAGATCTACTAAAATAAAATTAAGCACTTTTTAAAATTAACATAATGGCAGCTACTATAATACTATACTACTATACTACTACTATAATATTACAAAAAGAACTTGAAAGTTAAAAAAAATTTTAAATAGCAGTAGTGTAGTAGATCCACTAAAATAAAATTAAGCACTTTTTAAAATTAACATAATGGCAGCTTGTCAAGCTTCATTGGATAAGTACTAGTAGTTAATTTAAACAATAACTTTAATTTTCCACTTTACAATAAAAGGAGATCAGAATTCATATGTTGTTAGGATTGATAATTAAAACCGATATTTTTTCTTAAGCAAGAGGAATTAATAGCTATAATACGCGCGAATGACCATTAAAAATGTTTTTCGAATTGCGTAGAACGATTTTGAATTCTAAGGAAGGCCAACTGATGTTCAACAAAAGGAATCTGTCTTTATCATTACTGCTAGCAAACGAAACACAAACCAACCGTAATCGCAATCAAAGAATACGACCTAACAATAAATAACACAAAATATTTTACCATGTTATGTTTATTGTTTATATTATATACAACTTGAATTGCATATTTTTCTCTAATGTTCTCCAATGTTGATTGCGAGATTCGCATTATACGTTATCTCATCTTAATTAAAGATTCTAGAGTTGATTTTGGACAATTCTTCGTTTTTAAGTTAAAAAAAAAATGATTTTTTTTTTGGGTTAATAATGTCGCCTTACGAACATTACATTACGAACAGTTCAAACACTAATTTTATTTCAGATTAATTTTTTATTTATGTATTTATTTATTATTATTTGTTTAATTTTAATCATATTCACATGCGCCATGTCGCTCGCTACACTTTGTTCCACCACATATTTTACTTAATTTTTTATCTTTAATATATTGGATGTACTTATTTTCACAACCAAAGTGATAACTAAAACGAAAAAACGAATATAAGTACATTTAATAAATGCCATTTATACGTTATTTACATTTAAAAACGAAGATCAGACTCCAACTTTATTAAAATCAAAAAGAAGTTTTGAATGTAATACGAGGGTCAACATTTATATTTCGGGAATAGCAAAAAATAACAAACATTATGAAGTATAAATGGCTTTATTGTTTTTAAAAATATTTTTTTTATTTGCAGGAAAATAAAATAAAGTCAAAGCTATTTTCCTCGGGAAAGGAGCACCTCCATACCAAATTTGGTTCGTCTAGCTCTTGTATTTGCTGAAATTATGTAGCTCGAACATACAGACAGATAGATGGACATGGCTATATCAACTCAGTTTGTCTTGATGATCAAGTATACATATATATAAACTTAAAAGATCCGGTTGAGATTGCTTCGGTTGCGGCGGTTTTTGGAATTATTCAATCAAATTTTCCTTACTGAATTTAAAAAAATATAATTTCCATTAGTCATCAGACTTTGGTTTTCAATCCTTATGAGTAATCGATTATTTTAAAAATTTCACTTTATACGCAATACACCAATTTTTTTTTTAAATAAATTTTTTGTAAACCTGTTCTATAAGCTGCATTTTTTTAAGGTTGTACAAAATGCTATGACGCCGAACGCCCGACGGCGCCGGCGATGGATACGTCTAATATTTTAATACTTTATGAGGTCTTTCCCCTGTTACAATTTGCGCTACTTCATAATACCCTTTTCCATTTTTTTTAAATTCCAATGTGTATAAAAAAGTGTATGAATATAAGAATAAATTTCACTGAGTTTCTGCATTAATTTCATTTTCGACTGGTCGACCGTGATGTGACATCTGATCTACTCTACGACTTTACGCTTTATATTGGTCAGAGATCGGTAAGAGTGCACACACCCTTAAAAACACGAAGTGTACTACCATTGTGGCACTGCCATACACAAGAGAAATTGTGTCTGATAAAAATACTTCTTGTGTGCCAGAAGACCACACGACAATTATTGCTCGTGTGGCATCTGCTTACCGAAAAGTATGTGAACAATGCACACAAATAGGTCATACAAATGCTTATGCTTATGCCAGCAGATCGCATTTTGTGTGTTCGAACATTTTCCTTTGCTCTTGTCTGCTGTGTGGCTGAAGCACACAAGACCTTTTCTTCTGTTTCCTGTGTGTGCGCGTATCTTGCTTGATTTTCTAGGATGTCACCATTGTGCTTAAAGAATGCCGCACTTGCCGCTCTCTGATATTGGTACAGGCACCTGTTTTTCTTATGGTTTAGGAGTATTTTCGGATGTTGTAGTATATAGCAATTCCATTCCATTCAGGATCTTTTACGACAATGAACTTACGTCTCATTGTATACTCATTGTATACCAAATGCACTAGATAAATTTTATTGATTTTTAATTCTTAGAAGTTAATTAATAACAAGAGGACAAATTAAAGTAGGGCGCAACCAACTTTTATATACACTTTGACTATAACATGGCAGCAAACACGCATGCACTCACAAGCACAAAAACACACACACAAAACACCTAGCGCGTCACAACTCGCTTTTGCTATAGCGTCAGCAGCGACGCCGCCGCCTGCGTCGTCAACGACGTTTGTGTGACGGGTCAGCAAGCGCACCCGGTGTTTATATTGAAATAAAATAGACTCAAAGCGTTCGGGTTTGGATATAGGAGCACCTATATATAAAATTTGGTTGCTCTAGCTCTTATAGTTACTGAGAAACAGTTGATCAAACATTCAGACGGACGGATGGACATGGCTATATCGACTCAGCTCATCGAGCTGATCAAGAATATATATATTTTGTGGATTCTGCCACGCCTCCTTCTCCCTGTTACATACATTTGCACAACTCCATAATACCATTTCAATTTTTTACAAAAATGTCAAAGTGTAGAAAAATTCCAAATTATTGATGGTTGTTAGCTCTATATCAGAAATTTTATAAAATGATACGGTAGGGACAATAATATCTTTAATTCGTGTGGTAAGAAATAAGTTTGAATATGTAATAAAATTTTTATTGAATTTAATGAACGTTTTTTCGGAGTAAATTAAATTTTTGTAACTCTGTAAGTTTCCAACACACAATTTTGAAATTTTCACGAAAATGTTTAAGAGTCCTAGAATTTTTTAAAAAACATTATTTCAAAATGAGAAAATTAATATTCACGGTGAAGAAATTAATCAAGTTGTTTGATAAAATACTTGTGCCCGTTCTAATCTGAATAATGAATTTTCTATGGACCACCACCATAAATAACTTGAAAATTTTACTTGAAGAAATAAAAGACACAGAATATCGCTGCAGCGAATTGTTTGTTCAAATAAATATGATGTCTATGTACATGTACATACATATATTAAAACAAGTGGACAAATTAAAGTTGGGCGCCACCAACTTTTATGATGTCTATGTACATGTACATACATATATTAAAACAAGTGGACAAATTAAAGTTGGGCGCCACCAACTTTTAAATACACTTTGATTAGGGCATCGCAGCAAACACACACATGCACTCACAAACACATACACTCAAACAGCTAAAGCGACACAGCTCGTTTTCGCGCCGCCGCTGCGTCGGCTGCGACATTTGTATGGCATGTCAGCACGTGCACCCCGCTGTCTATATTGAAAATTGAAATATGTAAATAATTCCTAAGTTTTTATCGATCGTTTCTGAAATTTTCATAAATCTGGTCGACAAACCTGGCAATTTGTGATTTTATTTCAGAATTTTAAAGATTTTGTACAGCCTTATATATCGTTTTTTTTTCGATTTGGCGGGGAAGGGAGGAGAAATAAAAAAAAAAAAAAAGCGTAGTGTCCTGGATATAGGGGCACCTACATACCAAATTTGGTTGCCAGGCTCTTATAAGTTGCTGAGGTAATCGCAACTCATACATGCAGCCGGACGGACAGGCTATATCGACGCAGCTCGTCGCAGCTGATCAAGAATATATATTAAACTTTATGCGGGTCTGCCCCCGCCTCACTTCTCCCTGTTACATACATTTGAGCAACTTCATGGTATTTTCCATTTTTTACAAAAATGTCAAAGTGTATAAAAATTTAATATTGAAGCAATGGTAGAAATATATACATATATAACTATTGATTTACAAAATTTGTATCTAAATTCAGTCACTGACATTCTTATGTCTCTTGAATTTAATATGCATGTATATACATATGTACGTAAGTATGTATATATATGCTTAAGGGTGCGAATGGATCTAAAGATGGCTTCATTTTTCAGCTACATAAGTACATGCATTTATGTGTAATTTTGTATATTAAATACATTACATGCAAGCAGTAAAACCATGGTAATTCGAATTTCATAATTATTTTAAATAGTATATACAATAAAAAAGTATATGCACACAAACGCATAGAATATTGGATAGATTTTGTAAGTAGTGTTACGACGCTACACGCTACGGCGTGTATTATGCTAAATTCTTAGTTTTTTTTCAAAAATTATTTAGAGACACAACAAGTCACACTTATCAAGTTTTTACTCAAGCAACAATTTTGTACATATATGCGTGCTTTGTTTACATAAATGCGAACACTTTCTGTTTATATGGAGATGGAGTTAACCCAATACATATGTATCTATGTATGCAAGCATCATGACCGCTACCATAAATTTAATGTACATTTATACATACACAAATGTTCATTTACATATATACAAAAACCAACCAACGATATAAACAAAATTTTTAAAATATTTTACATATTTACGCACATAGTTGGGTATTTACGCGAACTCACGTATTTATCTTGTCACAATAAAAACATATAATACGGAAAAAAGGAAACGAGATTCTGTATACAATGAACGGAAAATTGTAAATAACTGCAGAAATTGTTTTCCTATTGAAGTCTTTCGTAGCTAGGGTGAGTTGTGAAAAACCAGATCAAAATGAGCTGGACTAATTTTCTCGATAAGTATTTTTTAATCGAAGCGAAGTATCGGAGGAGCAATTAGTTCCGCGCGAATATTAGTTTTTTTTTTTTTTATTTTGGACCAAAAGTAGTAAATTCAGTTAACTTAACATTTTTAAAAATGACGAGTACTGTGTATTTAAGTAAGATTATTAAGCATAATTATTTTCAACTTGGTGGCAACTGCTAGTTGATTATTTGAAAATTGAACGCTTCTTTTTGCCAAGAAGCGCAGTAAATCACAGGCCATTTAAGCGACACTTTCATAATTTAATCTTTTTATGAAAGCTCAGAGCCATGTATCTATCAATATATATAATTTTTTTACAAAAAAAATTATGAAAATCTAAAAGTACGTTTAAAAATACTACCGATTGTTAAAAATAATGCCATAGAATTTTAAAAGCGTCTCGCTTTTACAAGTTAGAAAAAACTCGTTTATAAATATATTTTAATGATAATTCACTTTCAGTGAATTACAATTCAGTAGTGTGGACACGTATCAATGATCACATAAATTGTCTGTCGACTTTTAAAAGAAACTAATCGAAATACTTGAGATTTATAAAGTAAGAATGGAGCATAATTTTGCTTTCAGTTTCTCAAAATATCGATAGTCGTTTTTTTTTTCCCACCACTTTTAGGATCTGCTTTCGTCAACAAATTGTGGTCTATACAGATTTAGATAAACGAAAAATTGTCATTCGGAGAAAGAATACTGGGATGTGGGAAACTACATAAATAATCAAATAAATTTGTTTGCAAACTTCTGTGAAATGGATATCAACGATACCTTCTATGGTAAAATAAATCATTCCATATGAAATAAATGAATTTGTATCAAATGTATATATGGACATTCATACATACACATAATTGTGCAAAATATATTTTATCGCATCTTCAGCTAGACAGTGAACATAAGCTTATAAAAGGACTATACACAACATTTGTTGTTATAAGAAACACCTACATATATTGGTATTCATATACTATATATGTACAGACACATGTGTATGCGTATCAGAGAACGGCAAGAGTGCACGCACCACGAAAAACAACGCGTACACACATGGTAGTTACTGGCCAGCACACAAGCGAAATTTGTGAGATCAACCTCAATGCCAATCAATTGCACAAATATGGATTACAGAAAATATGATTCAAGCAGCATTTTTGTGCGCAGAACAATTCTTTCCCGACAGCAAACAAACACAAGAAAAGGGTCAAAATATTTCTGAGTGCTTCTGTTTTGCTTTTCGCTACCTGCTGCCGCGTCGCCGTCGCTGCCAATGCAGACAAAGCGAGACAGCAAGCGATATTATGCCAGCCGATCGACCTCGCGCACTTTTCCTTTGCGCTTGCTTCGTTGTGGTAAAAAACACAACGGGACGGACTTTTCTGGATCTCTCTGGGTGTTGTTGCGCTGCTTGTTGTGGAGAGCCGCACAAGCACTTTTGTTGTTCGCGGGTGCGTATTTTTTCCCGAGTTGATCATTGTGGCGCGTAAATGTCTCAGCACTTGATTTTGTGTGTGCCACATTTGCCCTTAAAAAGTGGCCACAATGCCGTTCTCTGATGCTATACTAACCTTTATAATTTAGAAATATTTTAGAGATTTTATTTTGGAAAAGGCACAAAGTTCTCGAAAAAAGAGGAAAAAAGTGGACGACAATATTACTGCAACCGGTCAATTACGATAGCTATTATTAGAATAGAACAAACTGTACGTATCTTAGCATTTTCTCAGTAAGACCCAGCGTGTTAGTATACACTACGAACAGAGTAGAAGAACGAAAATTTAAATTGTTTAACAAATCCACATAAGGCAATACACGCATACACAACTAAAAAAACTAGAACTTCACATAAAAGTACTATTCAAAATAGATAATACATACCTTTATTTCATTTTACATTGTTAAATTATTTTAATTGACGCGAAAATATTTAATTGTGCCAAAACTTAAAATCATGTTAAAAAAAATTTTTTTTTGTTTGTTGCTGACTTTATAAAGCTTACAAAAAACCTAACATAATATTATAATTTTTTTTTATAAATTATATTGTTTGTGTGCCATTGCATTATCATGTTACCATGTATTTTAAGATTGCATCAGCAAGAAGTCAAAATTCTTACATGGAAATTTCGACTTATGCCAAAAAAAAAATCGACTTTGGGACCATAGTGCAGTGGTACAGTGCATTTATTTTGATTAAATTTTTTTTTTTTTTTACTTATTTTTTTACGGAAATGTTCCAAATCTGCTGGTTAGCTAAATAAAGTATGGTAAAAATATGCACCCTGTGATTCAAACATTCAGTAAATATATTTCCAATGCTTACTGTGGTCAGTTTATCATCGGATCAGTTTAGATCAAGTTTGTTTTTAATCATAACATATTCCTCTTTAAGATCAAAATAAGTTAAGAAACTTTTCTATAATAATTGTAATATGTTATGCTTTTCAGAAGCTATTGCAATCATTTGGGGCTACATTTCATATATTTTAACCTATATTGAGTAATAATTGACTGGTAAATGTCGTAAATCTGTAATGGGGAGCCATCTTTAATTTGATTGCTAAAAATATTTTAGCTATTTATCTAATGTCGTCCGTAAAGCAATTTTTATAGTTATATATAGTTGCACATAAAATATGCACATACTCAAGAAGAGAAGTTATTAAAAGTTGCAATCCAAAAATACGTTGCCTTACAAATTAATAGTGCTCGCATATAAATATATGCCCATAGATTTGGCATGCCAACGGTTCTTAACCCTCTAGTGCCCAAGGCCGCCTCTAGACGGGCAATGTTCAAAACAATAGTTTGAATTTTTTACTTTATTTTTAGATGTTACTTTGTTTTTTTGAGTCTATCTTTATTTTCTTTATAATAAAACGAGTAAAGATTAAAATTTTTACAGAAATTTTTTGCCTACTTTCCCAATGCCGTCTCTAGACGGTTCAAGGATCAAGGCCTTTAGAGCTCGATCCGTACAAAAGTAAAGATTTGTAGAGTAAACTTTCATTTTTAAGACATAATAAAACCAATAATAGTTATCTAAAGGGAAAAAAGATTTGGGCACTAGAGGGCTAAGAAGCCACGATTTAAAGGTGGATTCATATAGAACTCGATGAAAATGGATAAATATAATATAAAAAAAAAACAAAACTTTATTAATATCTCGCTTAAGCGTCCCATCCACAGTAGAGCATGTTGGCCGAGCTGCTCGTCGAGCTAAAATTTCATTTGCCAACTAATTAGTGGCCGAACATTGCTTGCCACACAAACAAAAGATGATTTCTATTTATTCTCGAGGGCGGACTCGCCAAACACACAAATTTAGAGACGACGCATTACGCCACCCACGATGAAAATTTCGTCGAGTCTGCACATGCTCGACCAACATGCTCTACTGTGAATGGGCCGCTTTAGTATCCAAGATACCAATACTAAAATATCGAAAAAAAATTTGTAAAATACATTTTAATAATTAATTGAAAATAAAATGAAAAACATTGATATAACAGGCCGATTCATATTGATAACGATATATTATTATTTTCACTCAAATATCGAAAACTAATAAAATGAAAACTTTATGAATTGTTATATATATTATTATATTAAAGATCAATGTTGATAGCGGCAGCCTTGCTTGACCACACCATTGTGTGGTACCTCCAGGTTGGCATCCTAGGACACAGCTTTGATACACACGATCATGTTGTTTCATACTATTTTCCCTGCAAGTGCCTGTCATAGCCCGATTTATACTCTCAGCCGAAGGTCTTCCTGAAATCCATGAATAGTACAAGTACTGTGGTTTCCCCCAGCTTCGGTAATTATGCATAGTGTGTCTCAAACCTGTTTGTTGTCTCAAGTATTTTCTAAAGGCATTTATTCAGGGGTCTCAGTAATGACGCTGGTATTTTATAGCTCCTGTTGAGTACAATTTGACCACCCGACAGATAGTGCTCAAATTAGACTTAATGCTGGAGAAAAGATGTACTAACTTAAGAAAACAATATCAAAGGTATCTCTTACGATTTTGTTTTATAATCCATTTCTGTGTACTTTGTGGTAGCTCTGTATGATAGGTAAAAAGCGATCCGTTCAAAAGAAAAGGAAAAAAGAAATAGTACTCCCAAAATTGAATGTATAGATATTTAATTTTTTTTTTTTTACACATATAACTGCTATAGAAAAAAGATTAATTTTGAACAATCAAAATTAAAGATTTTCGAATATTTTTTATTTGATTATTTTATATATTATTAATTTTTCTTTTTAAAATATTAGCTTCTTATTAACAAAAATGTATTACAAATAATTTAAGTTTTTCTAAGGTTTTGTTTTTTTCTTTATCATTGCTTGGCACACTCAGTCTACGGACAGACTTGTCGAAGCGCTGGGATTATGAAACACGAGTTACAGACAACATAAGTTGTTTCTTCTCGCTTTATCTCCTCGCGTATTTTTTATACACTTTGATATTTTTGTAAAAAATGGAAAGAGGGTATCATGAATTTGTGCAAATGTATGAAGCAGGGAGAATGGAGGCGTGGGCAGCGACTCCCATAACGTATATTAATCTTGTCAGCTCGACGCCCTGAGTCATGATAGCCATGGTCCGTCCGTCTTGTATAGTGCGTGGTTTCTCAGGTCAACTATAAGAGCCAGCGGCAACCAATATTTAGTGAAATGTAGGTGCTCCTATATCCAAGACACTACGCTTTTATTTTTACATTTTTTTTATTTCCTCCCCCACCCCCGCAAAACGAAAAAAGCGAATATAGAAGCAGGTACAAAAATCTTTAAAAATCTGAAATAAATCACAATTGCCTAGTCATGTCTTTGACAGATTGTGAAAATTTCAGAACGATCGGATAGGAATTATTTACATTTAAATTTTTAATATAGACAGCGGGGTGCACATGCTGACGAGCCATACAAACGTCGCTGCTGACGCTACATCGAAAACGAGCTGTGACGCGTTAGCTGTTTTGTGTGCATGTGTTTGTGAGTGCATGCATGTGTTTGCTGCGATGCCCTAGTCAAAGTGTATCTAAAAGATGGTGGCGCCCAACTTTAATTTGTCCACTTGTTTCAATGTCTTATAGTTGAGAAATAACACAAAAGGTTAATGCATGACCAATATTTGTTGAAAAAAATTTCTAAGAATGCAAATAAAAAACAATACCATTTAAAATTTTTTAAAATGCTTTTGAATCCTTAAGGTTATACCTAATATGTATCTATATGAAAACTCATATGAATTTTCATTTCGATAGATCCGTGTCTAAGTTTAACATTTAACAAGAGACGTTCGCTGCAACCTAACAACCATTCATCTAAAAATATTTAACAATTTTAAACACGGTTATTTTCTTTTTAGACGATTTATCATCGTTCATATCTTCCCCAAATGACTATGGTATCGATCATGCGGATTTTGATGACATCCTAAGCTCGACGATCTCTCACTTGGATCCAGCACTGGATCTCAACGATTTAATATCGCAAAGTCAGGAAACTCCAGCCCAGAACGACATATTTAAACCCAATGCATTGAAAACATCAACAACAAGTTTAAAAAGTTTGGAAACAGGCTATAACAACTCCTTAATGTTATTTGATAATCAAAGTGAAAGCAAAAAACTATCTACAAACTTATCTGAAGCGCCCGTGCTATTACCTAATTTAATTCATGATGGTTATACAACCTCAGAAATTGAATTATTAACGCGTGGCAATTTATTGGTGCATTCATTAAATAGAAATACGCCTTCTCCAACTGAAAGCTGTGGTAGCTTTAGCGGCAGCTCTACAAGTGGCGTTCATAGCGATACTTCAGATTTTTGGCAACTGAAAAATTCTGTATTTCCTACACAAACAAATACTCGATTATCAGTTGGACAAAATGTTGTTAAAAACGATCAAAGGGCTCAACAAAATTTGAACATTTCTTTACTTCAAAAATCATCATCTAATATCGATTCGCAAGTCTCAATTAATAATCCGTTCGAGATACATGAATCATCTGATGCTACGACAATAGGCACCCAAATCAAAGAAAAACGACGCTTTAAAGATGAAACTTTGAAGCCGATATCAACAGGTGTCAACAAAACAAAAACAATATTTTTGTCCTCAAATGACTACAAAGAGCTCGTACATAAAATAAACTTAAATGAGAAAAAAAGCCTTAAGCCCAATGGAAATACAAAACCACATATTCCAAAAATAGTCGTCAAAATCGGGAATAGTAAAACACAGTGGCACCAAAACAATATACAGTGTAAAAATCTCACGAAAGCACAAAATCAAAGCAAAAATGAATGCATATTTAATGGTGGAATCGATGAAAAGTTGTACAAGAAACACCAGAGAATGATAAAAAATCGTGAATCAGCTTCCTTGTCAAGAAAAAAAAAAAAAGAATATGTTGTCTCCTTAGAGACTCGAATCAACAATCTTGAGAAAGAGAATCACAGAATTAAAGGGGTAAGGTATATAGCGGAGAACAACCATTATTAATTTTGCATTAATTAATTAAATACTACCCATACCGTCAGTTGGTTTTCAGAGTACAACTTAACTATTGATAGGATATTTAAAAACCTTGTAAGGCTAAATACTCTACATCAATTAATTTTACGGAATATTTTTTTGTCTAAAAAATCAGGAAGACTTTTAATTGGTTTTCGTAAATAGCAAGCTTATAAAATTAACCGTATTCAATATAATTATACACTTTGACATTTTTGTAAAAAATGGAAAAAGGGTATCATGAAGTTATGCAAATGTATGTAACAGGGAGAAGGAGGCGAGTATATATTCTTGATCAGCAAGACAAACTGAGTCGATATAGTCCGTCTGTCCGTATGTATGAGTGCGTGTTTCTCAGAAACTATAAGAGCTAGAGCAACCGAACTTGGTATTTAGGTGCTCCTATACCCTGCAAAACAAAAAAACGAGTTTTAGCAATGAAAAACTACTTAAAATTCTGAAATAAATTACAAAAACGTTTGTTTTGATGCCGATGCCGAAAATTTGAGAACATTCGGATAAATAACTTAGGAATTATTAAAATTTTAATTTTCAATATAGACTTCGCTAGCAACGTTGCTGTTAACGCTACAGCAAAAACGAGCTGTGACGCGTTGGGTGTTTTGTGTGTATGTGTTTGTGAATGCATGCGGGTATATGATCTAGTCAAAGTGTATATAAAGGTTGGTTGCGCCTAACTTTAATGCGTCTACTTGTTTTTTATAGTAATTAGTCTCTTATGTATGCTTCTATTTGATCGTTGGTATTGATAAAGTTAATACCTGAACGTTATTTTACCCTAAATGCTTATCAGTATGACTGAGGACTAAAGGGGTGAGACCTAATTAGAAAGTTGAAAAAATTGAATTTGAGCCCCAAATGTTTAAGAATGCCCACAAAAAGTTTTATTGTCAATTCCCGATATTTCAGTAGATATTAGGCAAAACGTGAACACGTCCACCTTAAATTTATTATGACAACAAAAACTTTGAATCGCATTTTCTCCGCTTTCATTTTTTACATTTTTACTGAATTTGCGTACACACAACTTTTTGAAATGAATTTTTGAAAATTTTGTAGGAAATTAATTAATCTTCTATATAATCGAAAAAAAATTCAAAAAAAAAAAAAATTTTAAAGTATCTTTACGGTGCACTGTGGGATAAAATACAATTTTTTGTTGAAAAACGACATTTTTTACTTTCAGGCTCACAATTTTTTAGATTCATATAGAAGAAGTACTTATTTTTAATGTAATGTAATATCATTTTTTGGTTTCCGATATGGATTGCGACCTGTATCGTGTACGAAAATAGGTATCCTCGGCGACGCGTCCCTCTGCAAATGTGCTGATATTTCAAAAATAAAAAATTTTTTTATTGAGTTCAAACATATTTCAAAGCACAAAAAAAATTTGGTTGAGCTAAGTTAATTTTTGCACTGTCAAAAAATTTTTGCAAAAAAGCCCATTTTTAGGCCTTCTTATTAGGTCTCCGTCCTAAAGCTGATTGTCGAAATACTCCTTTCCATCTGTCTTGTAAGTACTATTTCCATGTTTAAAATTTGTTCCTCTTACTTTGGTATATGTAAAAAAAACGTTTAAAAGTTTAAGAAAGTTTAAATTGTCAATACATTACAAACAATGTTCGAACTGTCAACTTTCGCATTAGAAGTCCCATTTCATGTGAAATGTCAGTAGTCAGTAGAAATCAACCCCACTTTTTATACACTTCGACATTTTTGTAAAAAATGGAATGGGGTACACTACATGCACTACGCTACACACGCATGCACTCATAAACACATACACACAAAAGACCCAACGCGTCACAGCTCGTTTTCGCTGTAGCGTCAGCAGCGACGACGCCGCCTGCGTCGGCAGCGACGTTTGTATGGCGTGTAAGCAAGCGCACCCCGCTGTCTATATTGAAAATTATCGGTATTGGTCGAAAACATGACTAGGCATTTTTGGAAATTTATTTCAGAATTTTAAATATTTTTTAATTGTTTAAAATCGTTTTTTCGTTTTGCTGGGGAGGGGGGAGGCAATAAAATAAAAGCGATATTTCCTGGGAGCACTTACATACCCAGTTTAGTTGCTCTAGTTCCTACAGTTGCTGAGAAACACGCACTCATACAGAAGGACATGGCTATATCTACTCAGTTTGTCTTGCTGATCATGAATATATATACTTTATGGGGTCTGCCACGCCTCCTTGTCCCTGTTACATACATTTGCACAACTTCATAATATCCTTTTCCATTTCTTACAATAATTTCAAAGTGAATAAAAATAAAAAGCAAATGGACAGAATTTCGACAATAATCAATAGCAACAATATATCAATATCTTAAACGAAACCAAAGCAAAGGTAAACCTCAAGGAAATGCGCTTAGATGGCTTGTTGCTAATTTTAGAATCAATCATAAATTTTCGCTGTCGTTGACATGTCAAGCAAAAGGCTGACGAAATATGGATGGAAATGGATGGCTGGCTATTTGACGTGCATTAGCAATGAAAGATTGCCATGATGTTTCATATTTCCTTATTGTGTATAAGTTTCGCCTATGCAGTTAGTCTGCGCTTGCAGCCTAAGTGCCTAAGCCTTTCAATTCAATTCTATACAGTCAATTCTATACAGGATTGCGACAGAAATCACTAGTGAAATTGACCTCCCCTGAAAGCATATCATCCCTTAAATAAATGCGGTTGGGTTTGGGTATAGGAGAACCTACATACAACATTTGGTTGCTTCTAGCTCTCAGTTCTGAGAAACAGTTTGCCTCAAACATTTAGCACGGGCATGGTATCGCTCAGTTTGTTCTTGCTGATCAAAAATATATATACTTTGTGGGGTCTGCCACGCCACCTTCTCCCTGTTACATACATTTGCACAACTTAATGATACCATTTTTCCATTTTTTACAAAAATGTCAAAGTGTATAAGAAATATATATATTCACCCAAAATTAACTTAGATAAAGACTGTCTGATACAAGGTCTCGTACACACTTAAATGCTCTAAGAAATTAATTAATTATAATTCTCATTATAATTTATCTACTTGAGTTAGGTATATGTCAAATTCTGCTCATTTTCCATTAAAGCGAAGCGCGTTTCTCAATGTGCGCCTACATATTTATATACACATATATTAAATTTATATGTATATTAAATATATATATATATTATTATAGTAGAAATACTAATTAAGGAGCGCCCAAACGCTTGCATAGGGAACAGCAAATGACCAATACACTAATACGAAAACATTAACACAAGTAAAGATGCCGTTAACTCAATTTTATTTCATACACTGAAAAGAAATCAGGCATCACTTACTTGTCCAAAGTTTGCGCAGGCAATGATAATTTTGTATGTCCAGTGCAAGCTGTTTTAATTTTTTTAAGTGCACGCAAATTTGTCAAAGCAACAACAAAGTTCGCAAAATAATTTTCGACACAGCAACAACCACATGAAAGTGTTGTTGCCACGATCGCGCAGTCGAGACAAGGCAGCAATAGACACATGAAAGTGTTGACGCTATGCTCGCACAGGCGAGACAAAAAAATTTTGAAAAATTGTTTGTGAAATTTGCATTGGTTTATGGAAGGAGCGAGACCATATGTGTTAAATGCTTAGTGGTACTATGTAATACGTACATCGCAGACTTTTTTTCCGTCATCGATATTTTATTATTGTTTGATTCCATGGTTGAACAAACTCTGCTTACTTACGAATTACTTACTTGACATTCACGTCTGTGTCCAACTGAACTGTACAATTTTTGGGCTTGCGACCCTGCTTTTAATTAAGAAAGTATTGGATGTTATATAAGCAAAGAACACTGACTAACTTGGCCCTTTTTTCTACTACATTTTAAATGTTTTCTTTATTTTCGCAGGAAAATCTGACATTGCGAAATCAGCTTATTAGCTTGGTCAAAAATTGTAAGTGTCGAAAAGGAAATGCCTGTGAATTCTTACTTCACTCAATAAACCAAGCCAGCAAACAAGAGCATGAGGTGAAAATTGCACCCAAGCCAGCTTCAAAAAGTATTCGACAGCATATGAATGCTGCAACCGTAAAAAAAAATGTTGCAGTACTATTCGCGATGGCTTTTATGGTTACTTTAAATGCTGGAAATTTCAAATCATATTTGGGATCACAAAAAAGCGCTGATACATTAGTAGAAGGCCCTGACGCTAATATAGATAAGTCCATTTCATTTGGACGTCAACTTCTTTGGGTGGAATCTGAAGAGGAATATAATGAGAAATTAAATCGAATCAAGAATGAATCGGAGAAATTAGTGATGCCTCCTTTACATTTTTTACGGAGCAGCAACGGATCAAAAAATGCCCACTGGAACTATACATCAACACAAGGAAACATAAAAAAACATCCGCCTCTTAAGTATACCACGCTTAAATGTCATAACTGTGCATCGACTAACACTCAGGCCAACTTATCTGACTATTCTGGGTTGGCTGTTAACTTGAAAAAGCTAATTAATGGAAATGGCTACCATAATTTAAGTATGCATTCAAGATTTGCCAATATACAGAACCCAAATGGATTTAAGCTCACATCAGATTATATGCAACTGCCCGATATTGCGAGAACAACGACAAATATTGGGAAACGAAAAATATTTGTCGGATATAATGACCGGTTACCAGATATTGTAAATAAGCGTCAAAAAATAGGATCCAAAATTATTGATAGCAAAAAAAACATTACTAATGAGACAGGTAATTTCTTAAAGGGTATTAAACAGCAAGAAAATACTTTTTATGTATTGTCTCTAAATAAAGAAAACATACTTCTGTCATCATCAGACTATAATAAAAATGTTCGCCCTAAGATGTCGTTATTTCTTCCTACCGGTGATCCTTCTCAAAATGGAGACATCAGAATGATGCAAATTGATTGCGAGATTTTTGATACTAGTGAGTTTGAATTAAAATCTCACATGATCCCCGAAAAGCTACGTCCAAATACTACTATGTGGCAATTAAACTCAAAAAATTCAAAAAATGACATTAATATTGATTACACAACCAATAAATTGCAAAATTCAACAATGAAGTATGAAAAACCACGAGTTCGTACATATTTTATGGTTGGACCTAAAAATCAGGCAGACGCTTCAGCTTCCCTTGAAAAGACACGATTGGTTGAATTAAAAAACAGCATAATTAAAAGTAGCAAATTACTATCAGGCAACTAAAATACAATTGTGTTTTTATATTTCTATGTTATCTTATATTATTATTTTATGGTACCAAAAGATTGCGCTAATATACCGATTGGCAAAGGATAATTAGAAAATTATAAAATATAAATGTAGATAAAATCCTACTATATTTGTAAATAAAGAAATACATAAAATAAACAAAATTATCTTAGGGAACGTTTTCTTATACATTTGGGAAAACATTAAATTTTAAAGTACAGTAATACATACATATGTATAAAGTTTTCAGAAACTCAATGTTATTTAATGCAAAATTAGGACAAAATTCAAATGCGGAGATGCAAAGCACACACACTAGGAATAATGCAATTATAAATGCTAACAAAAAGACAGATCCCAAGAAACTTCCTGATTGAATTGATTTTGCAATTACTAAAAAATATCATTTGAAAATTTATAAGCGCAGAATGTCTTCAAAATCTCATGTTCTTTCGCCTGTTCTGATTAATCTACCCCAACACCCAGAATAAAATGATCAATCTGTTGGATTGATTGATTAAATATATAAGTTTACACATTGAACTAAAACTTTCATATAGGACTGAAGCTGACATCGACAAATTTGTAAATACTTCAGGGAAATAAGTATACATAAGTGTATGACTATTTTTACTGCTTATGAGCTTATATATATTCTACAATCTTAGGTTTTAATCTGTTATTGGTATGCAATACTCTACTCTTTCTTTCTGTTCTTACAATGCACGTGCAAAGTTCTTCTTTGCTCACAATTCTTAGAACCGTTATAGCAAATTTGTGTGCCGCGATTTTTATACACTTTGACATTTTTGTAAAAAATGGAAAAAGTATCTATAGAAGTTCTCAAATTAAAACAGGAGAAGAGGCGTGGTCATGACCCTAAATATATTATCTTGATGCATCTCGACACCGAGTCGATATAGCCATGTCGTCTGTATAATGCGTCGTCCTCACACTATAAAGCGAAGCAAATGTTGTAGTAGTGCTCCTATATCTCCTATTTTCCCCCTTCCCCCGCAAATCGAAAACAAACGATTTTTACCAATTAAAAATCTTTAAAAATCTGAATAAAATCACAAAATTGCCTATCACTTTCGACCGATTTAGTCAGACGACGATAAATACGCTTAGGAATTGTTTACATTCAATTTTCAAATAGACAGCGGGGTCACGTGCTGACGCGCCATACAAACGCCGCTGCCGGCGCCGCCGTCGCTGCTGACGCTACACGCGACAACAACGAGCTAGACGACTTAGCTGTTTTGTGGTAGTGTTGTGAGTGCATGCGTTTTGTTGCGATAATCCCGTCAATGTATTAGGATTTGGGCGAAAGCATAACCCTGTCCACCTGTTTTCTATAAATAAGTACATATATGGAAAACATAAGTTTGTGCGCATTGTCAACACGTTGAATTGGGTGGACAAATGGTTAATTGAATTATTTAAAAGAAAATAAAATAATAACAAAAATAATATGTAGTATCAAAATCGCATGAAACACATTTTAAAAAACAGTTTGTAAGAATGCCTCGTGAACCGCACCTTCCGAACCTGTCTATAAATGTTTGAAAGCCAATACAAAAATTCTGAAACTTCAAGTTCCAAACATCAAATACATCATGCACAATTCTAAAAACAATCGAAAGTTCAAGTGGCGCCACCAACTTTAAATACACTGACTAGGCATCGCAGCAAAACACCACCAACAACACACATACACAACAAAACAGCGGACTCGTCACAGCAAATCGTTTCGCTGAAGCGCCGCAGCGACGTCGCCGCTGCGTCGGCACGACGTTGTGATGCGCGTAATATGTCAACAGTTTGCAATTTAAAATAAAAATGTCAAACACAAATTTTATCCGATCATTCTGAATTTTCACAATCGGTCAAAAAACATACTAGCAATTGTGAGTTATTCATAATTTTAAAGATATTTTACTAAACCTTAATACGTTTTTTTCGATTGCGAGGGAGAAATAAAAAAAAATAAATAAAGCGTAGTCCTGGATATAAGACACCTCATAACCAAAAATTTGGTTGCTCTCGCTCTTATAGTCTGAGACCACGCACTCACTACACACGGACGGACACGACGACAGCGGACATGCTAATCACCAGTCGCGAGCTGATCAAGAATAACTTATGGTCTCCACGCCTCATCTCCTGTTACATACATTGAGCAACTTCATATACCCGTTCCAATTTTAAAATGTCAAAGTGTATAAAAAAACGTGGAATCTTATGGGAAACCCGTACGCAGTGGCAGACCCAGTACAGTTAACGAGAGATGCAAGCGCGAGATTAAGTGTCTTGCTGTTAACAAAATGTTACAAATGTCTTGTAACGATATCAATCGTCATTTGAAGCTCAAAGTGTCCAGGAGACGGGTTCATTAGCTTTTGTCCGAAAATAAGACCGTTAAATATAGTTCTCGGGTGCCTGTACCAATGCTACTCCCACGTCATATAAGCGCACGCTTGTTATTTGCTGAAAAATACAAATTTTGGACCGAAGAATTCCGCAGTGTTATATTTTCTTATGAGAAAAAGTGGAATTTGGATGGCCCAGATGGGTGTCTCGACACTGTTACTTATGGTACCAAGCCTGCTGCATTTTTAGCAATTCGTGCCATGCAGCAGCTGTCATATGATGAGGAGAACAACTTTCCCTTAGCTTCGAAAATAGTTCTCAGAGATTTTTATGTCGACGATCTGATCTCTGGAGGCGATTCCATCAAGGATGTGGTTCAGATCCGTCAACAAGTCAAATCTTTATTGGAAAGAGGCCACTTTCCCATCTGGGATCTGAACATGTGCCAAATGAAGCAGCGGCATTAAGGAGAGTCAGAAGGCTATCGCGAAAAAAACCGCTCTGCTCAACGATGGAACGAGTCATTAAGACGCTAGGACTCGTATTGGACACAAAATCGATAACCTTGTTACACTTCGTGGAAAATTCCATCAGGTTGCTGCCACAAAGAGGTCAATTTCGTCAACTGTGGCCAAATTCTATGATCCGCTCGGACTGATAGCTCCTGTCATAACTCGGCTGAAGATCTTTCTCCAGATCCTATGGAAGGACAAACTTGACTGGGATGAAGCTCTACCGCAATCATTGCACACTCTTTGGTTGGACCATGTTAGCCAAATTTCGGCCGTCAGTCACCTCAAATTTCCTCGTTTTGTGATCCAGCCTAACGCATTGCTCGAAATCCATGCATTTTGTGATGCAAGTCTCGCTGCATTTGGAGCTTGTCTTTACGTGCGGTCAGAGTCGCATGGCATCGTTTCAACGCACTTGCTATGCTCAAAGTCAAGAGTGTCGCCTTTAAAAACTCTTACGGTACCCAAATTAGAGCTATGCGCAGCACTTCTACTGTCAGAACTAGTCGGAAATATCGCACAAACCATATCATCTCATTGCTCTTATCATTGTTGGTCCGATTCGACCATTGTTTTATCTTGGATTCGTCAGCCTCCTTCAGAATTCAACATTTTCGTATCCAACAGGATTGCTCAAATTCAGGATCGCACCAAGGATATGAAATGGCACCACGTACCAACCGATGTCAATCCGGCTGACATATTGTCAAGAGGATGCACACCACTTGAGCTACTGGAATCAAAATTATGCGGAAGCCCCCTCTAATTGACCCTTCTCCTGGCCGCTCCTGTCCTTCTTACAGACTTGCCAACGCGCCAACGCGTACTTCATTCGTCGAGAACCAGACATCTCCTACGCCGTAAGTTCCAAACCTCATTTGGCACGCGAGAGTTTTGATACAACACCGCTCCACGCTAAAAAGCCGCAGCCAGAACGTGCAGAACCCCGTCACGCACGTGGAGCACACAAAGACACTGGCACCATTTCGCTCATCAATCGAATCCACCATTAAAGCCTTGATTATGGCAGAGGGATAACACCGGCGCTGGAACGAAGAGGAGGTCAATCAAAAGCAGCCCGACTCGGGCACCTCATCATCCTAGGACGCTCAGCTGATCGCTGGAGTCGTTTCAAGAACTCGATTCCTGACTACACCGGACATCCATTGCGCTGCAAAAAGGACCCATCCAATTCATCGCGCAATCATTGCGCATTTTACTCCATCCGCCACGCCGGACCTCAAAGCCTGTAGCTCCCGACAGAAGTTGGCCAAATTGAGGGCCTAAAAACGTTGCCAGCCACATCACAAAGCATAGAATGTGTCGCCTGAACCCTACGATCTCGAGACATTATGGCTCCGCCCACAAGTCGATGCAACCAATCGCCCTTCAAAACGACTGGTATCTGGAATACTGCGGCCTCATTATTCCAAATCAAGTCATGATCCCCCAACGAAAATGCACATACAATTTTACGTTTGCTGTCGCCAACGAAAGCCCCATTGGAGTTGGTGAGAGACTTATCAGCCATGCTCGTTCATCGCACCTTGAGCCTTCATCATACCAGAGGCAACCGCATACAATTTGGTCGGACAATGCAACCAATTTTGTCAGTGCGAAAAATGAGCTGAAGGAGTTGGCGGAACTGTCCTCGACCCCGCAAACTCTGTCGCACACGCACTAGAGGCCTGTTCGTCCGCTTGACATAACAGACTCAGGTCGATATTCAGACGTCCCAGTTCCCCCAATGGTGCATGTGGCCGGGCCTAAATCGCGACATCAGAAGTCATGATTATCACAACACACTATCATATCGTGGGTGCAAATCTCTGCTAACATTAACAAACCTCAACCCTAGTTGGCGGAAATCTCGGCAGCAGTAACTCACTGTCCAATTGTCCTCTCTTCGGACCAGAAGAGCCCTGAACGACTGACATCCTCAACTCCTGGCAACTCTAATGGTGCCTCCTTGCCGCTACGAACCCAACATAACCACCTCCGACATCACCCCGTCGACCGAGGCAACGAGCTGCAGATGCAGCAGACAATTCCGGCGAAAATGAGCACTTCCCATCTATCGTGCTTCAAAAAACTTGCAAGTGCGACGGTCCAAGCCGAGTTTCTACCCAAAGTAGCATTGTGGGCTAAAGACAAAACCTTCCTCCTCCAATGCGCATGGCCAGTAGAGACACCATAAACTGGAAAAGACGGCGTCTCTACCGATGGCCAATCGTACACGCTACGGTCACTAACGACTGCAAATTGGCTGTTCTGCCCCTTGAGACCACAACATCTGTCAGCGTGCCTCTTCCAGCGGGGGGAGCATGTCGGGAGCAGAGCCAGCAATTATAACAACGCTTAATCATTTTTAGTTTCAATAATACTAATACTAGTCAAATTCATTTTATTTAAGTAAATAATTTTTATTTTATTATATTTATTTATATTAATTCCACTAAGACCTGACATCGAAAAAAATACATATAGATTATATACAAAAAGGTAAAATTAAATTAAAGAATTAAATTAGTAATTTAAAACCTTAAATAATGGACTGTTAAACAACCCAACATTTGTTCAAGATGGGGAAAAACCAAAAAACCCACCATATGATAAAGTTAATGTAATATTAAGTAAGTTAAGATGCACGCTAGATAAACTCTGAAGTCTCTGTTTGATTAACAGAATAAACATTTAAATAATCACACAGAGAACTCGAGAGCTCATGCAGTAAAAATGTTAGTGGGTGCAAAAGTAATAGTTAGGGAACAAAATTTCGAAGTAAGACCTAACAGGAAACACCCAGATTAAGTGACACCAACAAATATGAAGAATTCAATTCCCCATAGAATTAATTCTAAATCCATGAACAAGACACCGGGAGCATTGATTCGTCGATTAGTTAAAGGTAGAAGATTAATTAAAAATAGTCTACTAGAGTAAGATGGTAGATCAACACCTGGAACCCAGTTAAATCAGCCACGTAAAGCAAATAAACAAAATTTTGAACAATTACAATACTAACCTGTTCGAGTATTGTCGAGACCAAATACAAGATCCATAGCAGACATCGTCGAACAAGAGAAAATAAAGAGTTAGTTGTGTAGGCTGGATCATTAAATTTCTAGCCAATCGTTCATAAAGCGAAACTTTGAATGCCTTACTGACATTAAGGAAACAGTTTGCAAACTTCAATCTTCACATAACGAAATACCACCAGGTCAAATCCCCCGATAATCCGTTGAGCCTCAGGCAATGACCATGAGTATGACCGATTGATCGCAGTGTCTCATGGAATGACATAACTACATTTGAGCAATAAGTTTAAATAAATCATTTTGCACCCAATATAAACAAACATATCAAATCCGGTCGCATAAACGTACCTGCATGAACATACTCTCTAAATGATACGACACACCCAAATCATCCAGCAGGCGATACATCAAATACTGAAGCAAAATGACTGGAGGTAAATCTAATAAATCGTAGAAAGCAAAGACCAAGATACCCATAGGATCACCAGACTTACGCAACACTCTGACAAAATCACCGGGACGAGACTTGAAAACACCTCTATTCGTTATTAATGAATATTGAAATCCATCGAAATTGTTGGAAGTCCAATCTATAGCTAATTAATTCAACAAGAACGTATTAATCAGAGTCAAAGCTAACACTAAAGTCAGTATACAAATAACACAGGTCCCATTGTTGAAAAACCTTTATTACCATTAGACGAAAACAAGTAAATGGTGGACAGCAAGCTTAGTGGCAAGAAAGAACCAGATGTAAGAAAAATGACGCTGAAATGCATTTAATAAATTTTTTCAAAAGTTAGGCGTGTAGCAGACAATTTGATAACCCCAAGTGTATATACTAACTCTAGGGCCACATTTTAATGTACACAATAATAAAAGATTCCTCCAGAATGGAGGCAAAATACGAACATTTAACCGGACAAGGCAAATAATGGCTAAGTAAAATAAATAAATGTGAACCAAGCGCAATATTAAGGTACGCAACTGGTACAACATCTGTCCTGGAAGAACTAAGGTCAATTACACAAGCTAAAGTTCACGGCAATATGATCTTCGTTATCGTACACAACAGCCCGCAAAAACAAAAATAGATGTTGAGTCAGCCAGGGGTAGTGTGCGAAAGTGTATTGACTGATAGGTTTTTGCAAAAAAAAGTCTGCAAACACGGGCTGATGCCCTATCAAATCATTTGCAGTATATTTCTCGATAAAACTAGTTAGGATAATTAGAAGACGTATTAACGCTTAGGGTTAACAAAATAATAAAACTGTTTAGATCCTGAAGCAAACCTGAAGCCCGACAAGCGCATAAAATATACATGTGAAGAAAGTTGAAAATCTAACAAGTTAATAATTGGATTTAGGGCAGTAAGAATACGCAAAAAATTCAATACAAGATCCTGTAATCGTGTATCTTTAAAATAACGGCGAATATTAAAAATATTTTTTAAGCCCGCTAACTCTCTAGTAAACCATAAAGGCACATTCAAATTCAAACTTAACGTAAATTCCACCCGCCAAATTAATATCATTCCTTTTGTTCTTCTCTTAATGCTGCATTTATTCATTTGAAGAGAGGGGTGGGGGGTGGGGGGGGGGGTGACGACGTGGCACGGTCCATAAACTAATGGGGGGGATCACGCAGTGGAGCGGTGCATCTTATCCTTGTCTTACTCTTCTCTTAACAGGGCAGCTGCACTTTTCTTATTTTTGTCATTTCCGCAATATTGGTTCATCTCGCTTCGGTCCGCAAATTTCCGCGCTTGCGCATTACAAAAACATTTTAAAATCATATTAAAGAAATTAACAAATAACAATTGGCACTTGTAAACGAAACCAACACAAATTTAAAATCAAACATTTTACATATAAAATCGACGACCTTTATTCAAATTAGACTCAAGTGGCATAAATTAATGCCCTCCTCAAAACAATAAGTTTCCATTAAATTAAGTTATATTATTATATATTCTGTTACCTGTTGAAACAGCCTATAAATTTACTTTGATGAAAGTATACTTTTTTTTTTTAAATTCATCCACATATACTTATTTCCCTAAAGTACATTGGAGCTCTTTAAAGTTGTAAAGCAAGAAGAAGCATATGCTTACTATGGAGAGCTTACCCATCCCTTACCAAGACGATATAAACCATGCCATGTAATGACCAGCCAAGTCAGAAGCGCAATAACATTACAGTCCAATTGGAATGTTATTTATTTTTAACTTAAAAGATTTTGAGAAAAACAAATAGACAAAAAATTAAAAAAAAGCACCTCGAATATGAAACTTTTGTACTTCAAAATTTCGTGTCAACGCAAAAAAAAAATCAAGACTTTGCAGGCAAAAACCCATTTTTAGTATTGTAATTATTTCAATTTTATTTATATGCTTTGATTCTTCTGAAGATTTGGATTTCGTTGACACAAATTATGTGCATATTCTTATAATTTGCCTGATAAATATTTAAAACTAATAAGCTCCATGGTGAAATAAGACAAAGAAGGGCGGAGGAACGAATCATTGAATCTACATCTAATCTTCAGATTCACTAAATAATTTGAAACATAAGGGCTTTCGCTTTCCTACTCTTTTAGACTTGTCTTTTTCTTATTGTTTTTTGTTGTCTTTTTCTTTTAATAATTAAGGCCTTTGCATACGTTTGATTATACATACCTTATGTATGTACAGTGGCTCCATCGGATAATCGGACAAGCTCTTGTGGTATGTTTCGGTGTGTAAAATTAATTAAAAATGGATTATGGATGGATTTTCTTTTGCAAATATTTATATTTTAGGTATTATACTAACATAGTGTTAAACAAAATTAAACATTTATCTCTAATTATTGATATATGAAACAACAACAAAACTAAGTCAAATTTCGTCGCTCTACGCATAATAGGACAGCACATGTCCGGATCAGAAAAATTTTAAAAATAAAGAAATTAATACTTTGTGTGTATTCCTTTGCTTGTCAAAACTACTAGTAATCGTTTTGGCACCGATTTTACCAAGCTTTGGAATACTTCCGACTGGATTAAGTTCCAGCACTAAGCATACAACATGTTGTATGCTTAGTGGTTCCAGGCTTCGACCACAAAGCATACAATATGCTTAGTGCTTCGACCAATCCTATTTTGAGTTGGTCCAATGTGTTATATTTGTCCCTGTACACTCTTCTGTCAAAATTTTTCCCAGAGATGTTCCATAACATCGAAATCCAGCCTCTGACTAAGTCTTGAACAGTTGCGGGTTAACAAGAGCCTTGCAACGCCTGAAATATGCCTGATGTCGCTATCTTGGTAAGACGCAAAGTTGCGGCGATCCCCAATTTCTCGGATTTTTGCTTAACATATTGCTTTAAAATAACAAGGTAGACAAATTTATACATTTTACCATAGATATGTATGAGATTTAACGGAAGAATAGCCGGAAACGAACCCTCTATAGGCTTTGTGAATAACAAGTGGACAGTTTAAAGTTGGGCGCCACCAACATTTAAATACACTTTGACTGGGGTATCGCAACAAACACACGCATGCACTTACAAACACATACACACAAAACAGCTAACGCGTCACAGCTCGTTTTCGCTGCGCTCGGCCATCGACGTTTGTATGGGGCGTCAGCACGTGCACCCCGCCTGTCTATATTTGAAAATTGGAAATGTAAACAATTCCTAAGCTATTTATCCGATCGTTCTGAAACAATCGGTCGAAAACATGACTAGGCAATTTTGTGATTTATTTCAGGTTTTTAAAGATATTTGTATTGCCTTATATATCGTTTTTATCGATTTACGGGGGAGGGGGAAGGAAATACAAAAAAATAAAATAAAAGCGTAGTGTCCTGGATATAGGAGCATCTACATACCAAATTTGCTCTTGCTCTTATAGTTGCTGAGGAACACGCACTCATACAGACGGACGGACGAACAGACGGACAGGGCTATATCGACTCAGCTCGTCGAGCTGATCAGAAATATATATCCTTAGTGGGGTCTGCCACGCCTCCTCCTCCCTGTTACATACATTTGAGCAACTTCATAATACCCTTTTTCCATTTTTTACAAAAATGTCAAAGTATATAAAAAATGTATAGTGCGATTTGCAAAGAAAAATTGCCTCTCAGCAAGATTTTTGGAATGATGTAATTTTATAGAATATGCTTATAAAATCAATTTTTTTACACTACGCATTACTATAAGGTTTTTTCATTGCCTAGTGTTAAAAATATTTAATTTATAAGAATATTCTATATCCTGGAAGAATACAAAAAAAACTAATTTCATTGAATAGAATTTTGGGACATTAAACATATATGTTCCACCAATCATTTTTGTATTTGCTGTCTGACGTTTTTGGGGAAAGTTTCATGTCCTTATCTATTCTAGGTTCTGCTGTACAGCTATCCCTAACCAGTCAGCACAAACTCTCATGCATACTCGACTAGAGCTGGAAAAAATATCTGTGATGTATCGATACATCGATGATTTCCAAAACTTGGAAACATCGAGGATTTCAAACATCGATGTTTCCTCTTTACTCAGCACTTCTTCGCAGGGAAAAATATTGGTAAGCAAAACAAATATTTTTATCACATGACATGCGTTTTGAAATACATAATTTTGCAGGACTTGTTCTTAGCGAAAAGCGAAGCTCTCTAAACAAAAAAATGTCAACATGATATTCTATCTAAACAAAAATGATTGGATATCTTCTCAATAGTTATGTTGCTTTTTTCTACTATGTCTTGAGAAGAACTCGATGTTGTTTTTTATTTTCGTTGTAATTGAATTGTGATTTTATTTATATTTTTTGTGTTGAACGACATAGTTTTCAGTTCCATTTTGAATTTTGAAGATATAAGTACACAAAACTGTATATGTATATAAAAAAAAAAGCGTAATTTTTTATAAAGAACTTTTACACATATGATTTATTTATGTTATTCTTTTATGAGAGTAAAATAAATTAAAAAAATAAACAGCCCTAAAAAATGCGATGTATCGATGTGGGAATACTTACTATGCGATCTCCGACTACGGCTGCAAAAACATTGACTGGGTTACACCAGTATTCATGTAAAACCAGTATAATAGGGGCATTCTTTCAGAATATTATTTCTAAAAATATGGTAATCCTGCAAATTTTCATTTTGAATTATTTACAATTAAAAACGCAATTAGTTTAATTTGTTTAAACTTAAGACATCTTTTTTACATCTTTTAACATGATAATATTTACATTATTCCTTTGTAAGTAACCAGTTTTTGTTAATAAATAACAGTTTATTAACAATCTTTGGTTTTAACTATCCGTTCTGATTCCGTCGAAGTGGCCGGAATGCAAAGACCTTGTTTAGCGCTCATAGCTATTTGGGGCACCGAAACCACCAACTGTGCGCTGATCACCCTTCACTATCATTACCACCGGTCAGGACAAACTCTTTTATATGTATATCAGAGAACGGCAAGAGTGCACACACCCCTAAAAACACAACGCGTACTACCATTGTAGTACTGCCACACATAAGTTAAATTGTGTCTGAGACAGAGAACGGCAATTGTGGCACTTTTTAAGCACAATGGTGTCACACACAAAAATCAAGTGCGAGACCATACGCGCACAATGACGTGCGAGACCATACGCGCACAATGGAAAATATAGCAGCGCACAAAACACCCAGAGAGATCCGAGAAAAGCTCCGTTGTTTTTTTAGCCACAACGAAGCAAGCGCAAAGGAAATTTGCGCGAGGTCGATCGGCTGGCATATAAGCATAAGCGAGAAACAATATCGCTTGCTGTCTCGCTCTGTCTGCATTGGCAGCGACGCCGACGCGACAGCAGGTAGCGAAACAGAAGCACGCAGAAATATTTTGACCCTTTTCTTGTGTTTTGCTTCGGGTAAGAATTGCATGCGCACAAAATGCTGCTGAAATCATTTTTTATACGCACAAGTAATTGCATTGTGGTCTGATCCACAATTTCGCTTGTGTGTGGCAGTACTACCATGGTGTTCGCGTTGTCTTTTTAGTGGTGTGTGCACTCTTGCCGTTCTCTGGTCTGAGACCACGGGACAATTGCTTGTGTGTGGCAAAAAGATCAGAGCAGCGCCCCGAAGCAAAGCACATGAAAAAGGTCATAAAATTGTTGTATGATTTCTGTGTGCTTCTTTTTACCTACTCGCACTCATGTATGTTGGTAAAACCAAGTGCGCTGATATTCTTTGTGTGTATGCGTGCATGTCTAACAACCAGAGCTCGCAAGAAGTGGTCCCTTTTTGCAAAAAGAACTGTTGCTCGCAGACACAATTAGAAACGGGATCAAAAAGACACTTCAACCCTGTTTTTACTCAGCGTGTTCTTTGCTCAATCAGTGAGAGTTTCTTGTCGCTCTCTATATGTACGCGCTCACTCGAGACACTTAAAATCGGTGAGAGTGTCTTTTGCGCATGTATGTATGTGTGTTGCGCGCTTGCACTAGTATTAAAAATTATATAATTTTCGCTACCTGCTGTCGCGTCGGCGTCGCTGCCAGTACAGACAGCCCTTATTTTGCGTTTTTTCACACACATTTTTCACATATGTACACACATTTCATGCCGTTCTCTGATATGTATATTCATACGCATTAACGTCCCAGCAAGTGACAATTTCTATCTCTATCACCCTTTCACGCTTTGCCTATCATGAAATAAAGCAACAAAAAAGCAGTAATGAAGCAACAACAGAAAAGACACTTTGTGCTTGAACGCAAATCGTTTTTGCTCACTTGCCGAGGCTCAGTTGAAGAGCGCCGAGCAAAAATATCCCTTTCAAAGTGTTGTCGCAAGAGCAATTACAAAAACAAATGAGCACACTGAGCATAGGGCTTGGACGCCCCTGCTCAAAGGCATGCACGCATGCATAGAAAGAAGATCATACCGCTGCACAGCGTACCATTGCTCATGCGTTGAAAGCCACTTAGGCAATGATGTGTGCAACACTGGTTGCCTCTGCTTTGATTTCGGCAATGAGTGCTCGGGTCGCGACTAGAGAGCTTGCACTCACTCTTAAAAACACTGTGCGTACAACCACTATGCTTAGTGGTACAACCCAGTACTACTGATACATATAAGCAAAACAGTGGCTGATGGGCACAAGAAATATTGTATGTGTCGCGAACATAGTGCACAAGAAAAAGGTTCGAAAAAGTGTTTCAAGTGTTTCTACCTGCCTTCGCGTTGCAGCCAGTGCTGCAAAGGCTAAACACAAAGTAGTGACTGTGAATGATCATGGTAATAAATAAATATTCAATTTCATATAACATCACGTTCACATGAAGTCACGTTCACATTAAATCACTTGCATATATGTCAGCACTGTTGCAAACAAGCGAAATTATTTCACGCAAAGGGTTAGTCCAGTCAAACGTAGTTTCATTTGCCTTGTCTTCTGACCACTTGAAACACTTGAAAATACTTTTCAAATACGTTTCAAGTGCAAGTGGGTATATTGAGACATGAAATTTTTTTTGTGTCCGAGTCAGTTCTTGCACTTCTTTTTCTACAGTGCAACTCTTGTGCGTAAAAATTGCCACTTTTGCCGTTCTCTGGTCGTTCTCCGGCCGTTCTCTGCCACAACTTCTTATTCGATTTGACGCCTCTATGTGTGGCAAATGGATTTGTCGTGCTAATGACGAATCCGTGGCAAAAAACATGTGAAGCAAAATCCTGCCCTAGGTAACCGCTAAAACCTGGTTTGCTACAATGTTCGTTGAAATCCGAATTTTATGGCTGGTTTGTCATCTTTAAGATGAGCAGTCATTATCAGGAGCAGGCGGTGCTTTTATATCTAGGGCAGCAAAAAACAATTCTTCCCAGCACATGGAGATGAACTAAAACAATGGGGAAGCTCGCAATAAAACGCCTGAACAGTGGACCGACTTTTTAATGGAAAAGAACTGGGGTTGAGTAGGTAATATATCTCAGAGACCCATAAGCAATTAAATATGCCCAATAAAATTATATAAGAAACAATAACGAACATATGTATTCAATCAAATTTAAGGTGTTTTTTTCCTTTTTATGAAACGTATTTCCTAATAAAAATTAAATTAAATAATTTTATTATGAAGAAGATATGAAATATGATCCCAAAACTAAATGTATTGTCCAACATTTTAAAATAGTTTCAAAAAGTTGTGTTTTAACTTTAGCGCCGCGGCGAATATTTATTATGAAGGTTTTTATGAAGTTGTGCAAATGTATGTAACAGGAAGAAGCAGGCGTGGCAGACCCCACAAGCAAGACAAACTGAGTCGATATAGTTTCTGAGCAACAATAAGAGCTAGAGCAACCAAATTTTGTATGTAGGTTCTCCTATACCCAAACCCAACCGCATTTATTTAATTATATAAAAGTTGTTTGCGACCAACTGTAATTTGTCCACTTGTTATACACTTTGACATTTTTGTAAAAAATGGAAAAAGGGTATCATGTATTTGTGCAAATGTATGTAACAGTGAGAAGGAGACGTGGCAGACCCCATAAAGTATATATATTTCTGATCAGCTCGACGAGCTGAGTCGATATAGCCCTTGTCCGTCTGTCCGTCCGTCTGTATGAGTGCGTGTTTTTCAGCAACTATAAGAGCTGGAGCAACCAAATTTGGTATGTAGGTGCTCTTATATCCAGGAAACTACGCTTTTACTTTATTTTTTTAATCCCCCCTACCATCCTCCGCATAGCAAAAAAAAAAATAAAAGGCAGTAAAAAATCTCAAATAAATCACAAAATTGCTTAGTTTTATCTGAAATTTAAATAATAAAACTTATTGGGAAAAAAGAAGATCCTACAATTTTAAAAATGATGATAGTGAAACTAAAAGCATATAGCCAATTTAAGTACAAAAAATTTGAATATTTTTCACGACTTGCAACATTACAAAGATTTTTGTAGTCAATGGTTGGGGTCTTGTTTTCACATACCATACAAATGGTTGTTTGAGTAGGCTTACACTTTTGCAACGATAAAACACTTCGTGAACACCCTAGCTTTGTTATAAAATAATACTCAATAAATATTAAAATCACTATTAACATAGTAATCCGGAACAAATTTATCTATTTATGAAAGTCTTCGTAGCAAAAACACATTTTGTGGTTTTAGTTATAATTATTCTAAAACTAGCAACAGGCCATCTAAATGCATTTCTTGGAGGTTTGTCTTGGGATTTGTTACATTATAGATATTGATCAATGTTGCTATTAAATAATGTCGAGAATCTGTCTATTTGCTTTTTATTTTTATTTCAGTATGTGTTTCTAATGATGTCAAGGTGGTATGCATCCCAGAATGCCCTAAGCTCTGCATGGACTATCTAATAATAAGAAAATGTAGACCGCAAAATTGTACCCCTGGATGCGCTTGCATGGAAGGCTGGGTAAGAAAGGGTTCTAATACTGGGATATGCATAAGAAGTAGTAACTGTAGACGCTGGATTGTATAACATTGGTAATTTTAGAATAAATGAGTTAAACAATATTCAGCTTATCTTATATTATATTAATATCGGAAATTTTCACCATATGTATATATTAATTTTACAAGATCAATCAATCATTTACTTATGGAATCGTCGTCCCATGCAGACGTGTTTTTTATAGAACTCCGGAAAAAAGAAATATAAACCCCACAAGTTTAGAGTGCAGTGAGAGTGTTAAACTAGTGTAAAACTCGAAAAGACGCTAAGTGCGATGAAAACGCACTAAATATTTAATTTAATTTAAAGATTATTAATTAATTGATTAATTAATTAATAATTATAAAAAAATATATCCAAAAAACTAAAAAAGATTGAATCATAACCGACATTCGTAAGCAAAGACAGCGCGAGCAAGACAAACGCAGGCTTTCGCTCAGCGAAACAACGCGTACTTCTCTTTCGTAGCCGAGCCAACTCAAAATACTGCAGTACTTTTCGAACGGTCAATTACCCCTGACCTAAAATTCGACCACTTGCACTTAACAAGTGATCGAGCTCGTTCTTGCTCTCCAGCTCTACCGTCTCAGAGCAACGAGTGCATTGAGCAAACATCGAAGAAGCAGAAGCTGGCATGCAATGGGCCGAGCAACATGCTCTCACCTACGGTGACTAGCACAACAGTCTCTCTGACTACCGCAACAGCAACTACAACAACGACCGCAACGGTATCGGCCGCCCGCTCAAGCCCATCGTTGGCAACACTCGCTCCCTATGTGTCATCGGCGGCAAGAAAAGCCCCCTATGAATCAACAATCAAAACAAAAGCAATCAAAACCAACTCCTTGACCAACAACGCAAGCGATGCCCCGCTCGTGCAGACTGGAATGGATCGCTACATTCAAATTAAACGGAAGCTAAGCCCCTAATGCCAAGAGCGAAAATGACCCGCAGCAATATGAAAGCAGCTTCAAGCGAAAAACTTAGCACCACCAATAGATTTCAAATTCTAGCAGACAACTCAGATGATCTGCAGCCCGCAAGACTCAGATGATCTGCAGCCCAAAGCCACCTCCGATATATATACGGGAGAAAAGTTCCTATGCATTTGTGAGCAAAATTATAGAGCTCATTGGACAAGACAACTTCCACATAATTTCCCTTGTACGGGGTAATATTTGCGAAACAAAACGAAGTCAGAAGAAAGCTTTAGAATATTATCCAAGCATCTAAACGACACTAAAATGAATTTTTACACGTATCAATTAAAAAACAGTAAGGGCTTACAAGTGGTCTTAAAGGGCATAGAATCAGATGTAACACCTGCAGAAATAACTCAGGCTCTACATGATAAAGGCTTTAACGCCAAAACAGTCTTCAACTTCTTAAACAAGGATAAGAAGCCTCAACCGCTCTTCAAGGTTGAGCTGGAGCCAGACAACAATACTCTTAAAAAAAACGAAGTGCACCATATGTACAAACTTCAGTTTCTACTGCATCACAGAATCACTGTAGAAGAACCACATAAACGCAACGGCCCTGTACAATGGATGAATTGTCAAGAATATGGCCACACACGGTCATACTGCACACTCCGCCGGTGTGCGTAGTTTGTGGACAGCTTCACGACTCCGCACACTGCCTAGCAAGCAAAGACCGACTCTTAGTACCAAAAGGATCTGCAGCAACTGCGGTGGTAATCACACAGCTAACTACAGAAGTTGCCCAATATAAAAGGATTAAAAAAGTCGAATCCACCAGCGAGGCCCCCACCACCGGGGGCCCCCCGCGGTCTTTTCCCCCGCCAAAAAATGTACGGCTTACCACCATCAAAATCACACCAGACGTCTTCTTCTCTCGGCAATCAGATCGGCCGCTTTGACTCCGGATCCTCAATAAGGAAAAATGTGACATTTGAAGGCGCTTTAAAAAGGACTGGAGCCCACTGCGCCAAATACATTGCACACCCAAAAGCATCTCCCTCTGATATAAAAATGGCAAACCATTACCAGCTTATGAAGCACCAACAAAATAACCTTGAGGCACTGTTCTCTAGCCTACAACAAAGCATTATGGAGTTCATGTACTTCATGCGGACAGCTATGCAAGATTTAATGCGTAATCAGAATCTCTTGACACAAATATTAGTATCACACCAGTCCAAATAATCAATGGCTTCTCTACGCATATCCGTGGAATGCTTATGGCGTTTCACAGCGTAAACTTGAGTTATTTCAATTCTTGCTGGACAAACACATTGACGTCATGCTATTGTCAGAAACACATCTGACCAACAAATATAACTTCAATTTAAGAGGCTACGCATTCTATGCGGCAAGGCACACGGTGGGACTGGTATCCTGATCAGAAACCGTATCAAGCATCACCGTTACAAGAAGCTCGCAGAAAATTATTTACAAGCCACAACAATAAGAATAAAGCTGGATAGTGGTAAACAACTTACTCTAGCCGCAGTATATTGCCCGCAGTATATTGCAGCAGAGACTACAATGCAAAGCACACACACTGGGATCTCGCCTTGTGACTCCAAAAGGAAAGCAGCTCTATAAAGCAATTATAAAAGCCAGAAACAAACTCGACCACGTTTCCCCGGTAGACCACACAAAAAACTGGGCCCCAAACCCCCCCAAAACAAAAAAAGACCCAAATAAACTGCCTGACTTTATAGACTTAATAGCAATTACCAAAAATATACCTCGAAATCTGATCAGTGCCGAAAGTCTCTCAGATCTCTCATCTGACCACTCACCCGACCTAATTAATTTACTCAGTCATCCAGTAAATGATGATCAACCGCTTAGATTGACCTCACACAAAACTAAATGGATCTGCTAAAGCAAATATATAAGCTCACACATTACGCTAAATCCTGTAATCAACGTTAAAGATGATATCGACAGCCTTATCAAAACACTAGAGTCAAATTTTGTCACCGCAGCCCGCATTGCAACTCCTCAAACCGCACAAGCGCCTTACACTCAAAAGAAGACAAATCAGCAAATCGAGCAACTCGTTCTAGAAAAGCGACGCCTTAGGCGAGAATGGCAGTCTCACAGGTCGCCATATGACGTCAAAGGCTTAAAGACGCCACCCGCAAGCTTACCAAAGCGTTAAAACAACATGAAGCAAATAGTCAAAATCGCTACATCCAGCGACGCATCTACATGACAGGAAATTTGCAGTGAGATGCAATTCTGCTATGTCTGACGACTATGTGAGCTGGAGTCCCACAAGGCAGCGTACTTGGACCAACACTATATGTCCTTTATACAGCAGATATTCCAACAAGTAGACGACTAGCAACATCCTCCTTTGCTGACGATACAGCTATTCTCAGCCGTTCGAGGTGCCCTATGCAAGCAGCAGCGCAACTGGCTCTTCCTATGGTCGAAGTGGAGAAACGGCTCTCCGACTGGCGAATAAAAGTAAACGAACAAAAAAGCAAAACATGTTACGTTTACCCTAAATAGGTAAAATTGTCCACCGCTCACACTTAACAATCCGCCACTCCCGCAAGCAAACGAAGTGACGTATCTTGGAGTACACCTCGACAGAAGACTCACAAGGCGTAGGCACATCAAAGCCAAGAGAACGCAACTACAACTAAAAGCCAATAGCCTCCACTGGCTTATCAACGCTCGGTCCTCTCTCAGCCTTGAATATAAGGTCCTGCTTTACAATTCCGGACTTAAACCCATCTGGACCTATGGCTCCCAACTATGGGGGAACGCAATAGCAATAGCAACAATGATATTGTCCAGAGAGTCCAGTCAAAAATCCTTAGACCTATCACAGGGGCACCGTGGTACGTTCGAAACGAAAACATACAGAAAGACCTAAATATTCAACCAGTCAGAGATGTAATAGCTGAACACAAGGTAAAATACTACAGCAAGCTTTCTTCGCATCCTAATCCCCTCGCGCGAGGGCTAAGAAGGCTGTGCAGCCGCTCCCGTCTGCGTCGTAACGACCTACCAACCAGCGATAGAATCTAGGAACGTGCAATCCTAAAACAGTTTAAAGAAACTGTTATAAGATTTGTACACTTATTGTTAGTCTCAATTAAGGAGAAGATTTAATAAAAACAGCAAAGTTTAAAAAAAAAAAAAAATTAAATCAGTCGATATAGCCATGTCCGTCTATATGAGTGCGTGTTTCTCAGCAACTGTAGGAGCTGGAGCAAATAAAGTGGGTATGTAAGTGCTCCTATACCCAGGACATATCGCTTATTTTATTTCCTCCCCCCTCCCCCGCAAAGCGAAAAAAACGAAAAAAAAACTTTAAACCATTAAAAAAAATTTAAAATTCTGAAATAAATCTCAAAAATGCCTAGTTATGCTTTCGACCGATACCGATAGTTTTCAATATAGACAGCCGGTTGTGCTTGCCATACAAACGTCGCTGCCGACGCAACCAACTTTTATATACATTTTGACAAGGGCATGTATGATGCGCCAGCAAGCGCACACCGCTATCTACATACATGCATATGTATGTACATATATTGAAAAATACTAATAACACCTACATACATAAGTTAATTATGCGACCGCAATGAATTCGGCATCGGTCAATAACATAATGAAACTTATGTGCAATTTATTTCATTTGTTTTCCGTTTAATGCTATGGGCGTATATTAGTTTGGTTTGATTTTCAAACCGGTTTTATCCGGATTGCGGAGGAGTATAAAAAAAATCAAAATTACATACAAAATTTGGTTTCTTTAGCTCTTATTGTTGCTCTTAGTTGCTGAGATACAGTTTCTGAAACTGAATTTTCCTCGCAACAAAAATTACTGAAAATTTCATAAAAAATCTATGTATGTATGTACATATAACGAAACGTAGCCTGTGGTATGTCTCAGCCACAATTTCGCTTGTGTATGGCAGTACTACCATGGTATTACGCGTTGTATTTTTAGGGGTGTGTGCACTCGGCAATTGTGGCACTTTTTACGCACAATGGTAGCACACACAAAAAAAAAGTGCGAGACCATACGCGCACACAAAAAACACGCAGACACTGCAAATAATTGTGTATGCGGCGCACAAGCAACGCACAAAATACACAGGAAAGACACAAGAAAAGGTCTGTGTGCTTTTAGCCGCAACGAAGCAAATGTTCATAATATTAATTGTCATAGAGTACATGCGTTAAAAATTCCACCATCTGAAATCCTTCCTTTGCATCCTACATCGATGTAGATAACTTTATAATTAGCATCTGCTAACATCATTAGCACAAGGCTGTGTTTGCCCTTATAATTAACTTAGTTGCTACCACTGTTAGACGGAGCTTTCATAACTACATACATATGTTTTCCGTCTAATGCACCAATACAATGTGGAAATATTTTCAAAGTAGGATGAGACTTTAAGCCACTCATTTGTTGAATTGGGAACCTAAAAATATTTTCTCATATTAATATTTTTTTCAAACATATGTACATATGTATATTAATTTCATACTTTTGCACATACATATATAATATTTAGGATCTACATAAGTGCAAGCGCTGTTGATAAAATTTTCTTAGAAGAGGCACCATTTTCAGCTTATTTACCAATAACAATAGATGACGAAGTGTGTACACCAAAAACAAAAAAAGAAAACGTGACGAGATGCTATTTAAGGACGAAGATATGCTTATTAAAAAGGCAAGTGCTATACTGGATAAGCCATCGGATGATCATCATGTGTTTGGTGATTTCGTTGCATCTGAGCTCAGATTGTTGAAGTCAAGCCAAAAAAGACTTCTTTGCAGAAAAATTCAAAGAGTCAGATTGGAAATATCTGAAATTGATAGGGAACTCTTACTTGCTCCTCAACAAACTCATCAGATGCTATAAAAGTAAATGCTAATTTCATGTACATATGTAGTTATTTTAAGATATTCTCTTTTGAGGCATTCATACACAGCTCGGCAACACTCAGACTTGCAGCTGTACTCACAGGAATGCGAAAAAGAGACATACATACTTTAGAGAATAATAGGAATCACCTGTTAAATAACCAATAAACATTGTTGCGCTAGCGAATTGTCGCTAGCTTTATTATTGCAATTCGCGAATTAAACGCCCGAACATATATGAAACAATGTTTTATTTATATATTTGTTTTGCTGCTCTGAGGCCCATCGGCCCATCCACAGTAGAGCATGTTGGCCACGACGAAATTTTCATCGTTGGTGCTAATGCTTGTCTCCAAATTTTGTGTTGGCCGAGCTGCTCGAAAGAAATAGAAATCATTCAATCTTGTTTGTGTTGGCAAGCAATGTTGGCACTAGTTAGTGGCAAATGAAATTTTAGCTCGACGAGCAGCTCCATATGCCTACGGCACATATGTTTATTAACAATTGTTAGCGAGAAATGTAAATGCGAGAAGCGACGGTGAGACCAGTTTTTTCGAAAGCGAATAAAACTGATCTTTTCAGTTACGATGATCGAAAGTAAGTGAAGAAGATTAAATGAGAGCTTGTGCAGCTGTGTAGAATCACTAAGCATAGTGGTAGTGCTTAGTGGTAGCATGCAAGTGCATAGAGAGAGATAGCGCTAAACGTATGTAGCGATGTACAAAGCAAAGAAGAAAGCGCGTGAGCTTCATCAGCTAAAATGCGAGATTAAAGCTAGATAAGCTGTTCGTAGCTGAAGCGGTAGATTTGTTGGCCTTGCATAATCAAAGAAATATATTATTTAAAAGTTAAAAATTGCTTATTATGTTTAATGCATACCCGTAGCTAAAAAACGCAATGTAAGGACTAATCGCTCATTTGGTGGAATAGCAGGGCGCATTACAGTGTCTTGTTTAGTTATATAAATGTCGAACTTTTTAAAAAAAAAAATTGAAATCACTAACTGACATACGGATAAAAAATTGTTATAGTTTGTTTCGTTGTCAGTTTGCAACTCTTTCAAAAGGTTCTGATGCACTCTTCTTTTATTTGTTTTTTATTTTTTTTTTTTTTGGAAATCCAGTCTTTCATATTATACTTTCTCTTATTTACACTCTCTAATCTTCTTATTTTTCTTCGTTTCATTAAAATCCCAGTTGGCACCAGCAGTAACACTTAAAAAACTAATGAAGTAACATTGGTAAACTGTAGTAACACCTGTTACTGCAGTTTGCCCTAGTATTGTTATAAATGATGATGAGGCTGGTCCGTCATCTAAAATTGTTAAAAAGAGTGTTAGATCGCCTGGTGATAGTTTCCATACTCCGCGCCCTGCTCCTAAGCCCTTATTAGCTGTTCCTTTACGGAAACAATTTTTTGATTCTAGGCTTCACCCGGCTACTTTGGCTGAAGATGTAATTACTTACATTCAATCAAAGATTCCTAACTCTATAATCACTGTAGAAAAATTTAAATTTAAATATTCTAGAGAGATATCTTCATTTAAATTGAATGTGCCACCAGAATTATTCGACACTATTTGTTGTAGTTCTTTCTGGCCACAAGACTTGCTTGTTAAAGAATTTACATTTAAAACTAAAAGCAGACCAACTGTGTCGCTGCCAAAATTAATTTTTCTACAGTGAAACCTACTTAAACCTACTATGATGCAAAAAAAACTTCTTTCATTTGTTTTTAGCGTATCAAAAAATGTTAGAGCATTATTCAAATTAGCATAAACTATGATATGATAGTATTTCTGTTGATTTTAATGTTCTTGCCTTTACTGAAACCTGTTAAAGCCTGAAATTCTAGTTTCAAATTTTCACAAATAATATACATTTATAGATGGACGTCTGTCATGGTGGTGGGTGCGTATGATTGCCGTTGGAATCCGATCTTTTTATTCGGAATTAATTGTTCTTTATTCTAACATTGAATTTGTGCAGTTAGGGGATTGTTTTCAATTTCCTTTCTATATAACCTAGCTCCTATATTCCACCTCAATCGGATGTTACAATTTATAATGAACACCTATCTAATATACAATTAATATCTTCTAAGCTATTTCTGAAAAGGATTATTATGTGTATTAGCGAGACTTTAATTTACAGAAATATTCTTTGTCACTATGGATAAATTGGTAGTTCCTTATAGCTCAACGAGTTCATAAATTATTACTGGATCTTTCACTTTATGAAATAATGTTCCTAATTGTAACAACCGATTTCTGATCTTATATTTGTATCGGATCATTCAGCTAGCGCAGTTAGCAGAATAGATCGATTGTGCTTCCCGAAGATGTATTTCAACCAATTTAGAATTACTTATAGAGTACCGGCTTGAGCACCGTGAGCCTACAGCAGCGCCCTAAGCCCTCGTTTGTTTTAGAAGGCCGACTTTAATAAAATCAAAATATCTTATTTTATAAATCATGACTGGTCTAACTTTTTTGCCAGCAATAACTTAGAAATTGCTTTTTTTTATAACGCCTTAAATAGCTTTTTTGAACAATCCGTTCCACGTAGGCAACCTAGTAGGTCTAAAAAGCCTTTATGGTTTACTAGAGAGTTAGCGGGTTTAAAAAATATAAAATCGCGTTATTTTAAAAGATACAAACGTACAGGGAATAGTATTGATTTTTTTGCGCTATTCTACTGCTAAATCTAATTTTAACTTGTTAAATTCTCAACTTTACAACAATTATTTATGTCGCTGTCTGCTTCAGTTTGCTCAGGATCCTAAACAGTTTTATAATTTTGTAAATTCTAAACGTAAATCGTATTCAACACCTAACTATGTTTCTTGTGCAAATACTACGGCAAATAATGATCAGGCATCAGCCGATCTATTTGCAGACTTTTTCAAACAACCTATTCAGTCACTAACAACTTTTCCTACACACACTACCCTTATAACATCAACAAATCTAATTTTGTTGCGGAGCCTGTGATTAACGAAGACTTAGTATTGCGTGAACTAAATGTAATGAAACCTACGTTCTCTCCAGGACCAGATGGTGTACCTGGTTGCGTACTTAGATATTGCGCTGGTTCACTATATTTACTTTTACATAGATTATTTGCCTTGTCCGTTAAATGTTGCTATTTGCCTCCAATCTGGAAGGAATCTTTTATTATTCCGTTACATAAAAATGGCCCTAGAAGTTATGTAAATAACTATAGGTGTATATCAAAATTGTCTGCTACGCCTAAACTTTTTGAAAAAATTCTTACTTCTCAATTAATGCATTTCAGTAGCTCAATTGTTTCACCTTACATGGTTTTGTGAAACATAAGTCTACTACCACCAATCTACTTGAGTTTTCGTCAATGGTAATCAAAGGTTTTCACAACAAAATGCAGACTGATGTTATTTATACTGACTTTAGTTAAGCAATTGACTCTGTTAATCACCGTCTTCTAGTTAATAAATTAAGCTTGATTGGACTTCCAAACAATTTTTTGAAATGGATTTCCAATTACTTAACTAACAGAACTCAGAGAGTGATTTTCAAGTCGGCTGTTTCGAAGCCAGTGTTCGTAACGTCTGGTGTCCCTCAAGGTAGTCATCTTGGTTCTTTGCTCTTTAACCTATTTATTAACGATCTTCCCTCAGTCATTATGCATTCCAATATTTTGATGTATGCTGATGATGTGAAGCTGTGTCTATCATTTAGAGACAAGTCATGCAGTACTTTATTACAGACCGATCTTGATTGCTTTTAGTTTGATTTTAATAATTTTATTAAAACTTAATTGCTCTAAATGTAAAGTTATTCATTCCATAGACACTCGCCTCACATCGTCAACTACTACATGGATCAATTGCATCTCAACAGATTATCGGAGGTTAATGACCTGGATATTCTCCTTGATAGTAAGCTGAAGTTTGACAAGCATGTTTCTCTAACTGTCAGTAAGGCAAGTTCAAGTTCTCGGCTTTATCAAACGATTGGCTAAAGAATTTGATGACCCTTTACACAACTAAAACTGCATTATACATCTCTTGTTCATCCGATTCTGGAATATGGCTCTTGTATTTGTCTCCACAATACTCGAACCACCAGATTAGTATTGAATCTGTTAAAAAAAAATTTGTATTATTTGCTTCCCGTGGCTTTAACTGGGTTCCAGGTGTTGATCTACCATCTTACTCTAGTAGACTACTTTTAATTAATCTCATCTTTAACTAATCGACGAATCATGCTTCGCGTCATGTTCATGATTAAATTAATTAAAGGGGAAATTGATTCTTCATATTTGTTGGGTCAACTTAATTTCTCGGTTCCTGTTAGGTATACTCGAAATTTTGTTCCCTTAACTCTTAACTTTTGCACAACTAACTATTTACTGCATGAGCCTCTTCGAGTTCTCTGTGCTGATTATAATAAACTTTATTCTGTTATCAGTTTATTACTAAGCGGTGTCTCTTAACTTACTTAAATATTAACAATTAACTTTAATCCAGATCTGATTGGGTTTTTCTGGGTTTTCCCCAATCCTTGCAACAAATGTTGGGTCTGTTTAACACTCCCAATATTTAAGGTTTAAAAAATAAAGATATAATTATAAATTACCTTTAAATTTACTATTTCTTTATTTAAATACTATAATGTAATTTTTTTTTTTGCTGTCGACTGCTCTTAGTTGACATTAAATAAATAAATAAATAAATAAATAGCAATTGCAGCATTTCTTGATTTTTGTGCCGACATAATGTAAGCACGCTTACACGCTGTCCGAAAAAAAACTGGTTTCATTGGAAAATAATGAAAGGAGGGAATGAGACAGTACGCTAAATTCTGTTATTGTTCAATGCGTGGAGTGCTCAAGTAACGCCATCTTTTCAATTTGCTAGAGCGTGCGTTATTGCAATTTCTGCAAAAAAAACTGAAAAGTGTAAACATCCACGCAATATATTTTAGATGCAAATTAATTTCAACTTGCTGCAAATTGTTTTTATGGTGTGTATCGAGCTTTAGCGTTTTTTTCTTAGTGCATTGGAGATTCCCTCTTCCGTAAGCAGCGTTTGGACGCTCTTGTTCTACAGCAGGGGCGTTCAAGCCCTATGCTCAGTGTGCTCATTTGTTGTTGTAAATGCTCTTCAGTATAGGAAGAGCAAATGCATGTACATATGTATACGCGCTCCTTACATAAGCCAATGCAAATTACACAAACAATTTTTGTCTCTGAAAACAGCTTGCACTGGACATACGAAATTATCATTGCCTTCGCAAACTTTAGACTAGTAAGTGATGCCTAATTTCTTTTTAGTGTAGGAAATAAAATTGAGTTAACGGCATCTTTACTTGTGTTAGTGTTTTCGTATTAGTGTATTGGTGTTTTGCTCTTCCCTATGCATGCGTTTGGACGCCCCTGTTCTACAGTCTTTGCTTAATCTAATGGTAAATTATTATTATTTTGAAGAATTCAGAGTTCTCCAAGGCCTCTGCACTTATATCTATTAGATGACTGCCCCATCAAAAATTCTACACGCTCTCTGTGCTGCCCTTGGTAATATTCCGTTTTTCTTGGATATTGATTTATTTAAATTCAAACATGTAAGCCGCTAAGTGCACCCATCTCTAGTCTTCTCATTTGGGTAGACCTTTCGATACTATCGACCAATATCGATACTCGTCGTTTACCAGCTGGGATATCTGTTATCTACTTGGGCCGTAGCAAAAATGTAAATTTTAAAAATCGAAACCATTAATCCGTTCAAAATTGTTGCTAATTAATTGTAATTCAAAAATAGATACAACGTTAATAAAAAAAGAAAAATAAAACATGCCAAAAACATACGCAGCCATAAACATTAATATAAATTTCTATAGAATATTTCAATTCAACTTTAACAATTAAACAAAATAATAACGTATTTTTATATGTATTTACATAGTATATTTATTCTAGTAAATTATAGAATACTCCATTGCCAAACTGTTTTTCGTACAATACTTTAAGTTTTGTTAGTATGAAAATCCCGATATTTCAGATAGTCCTTAGCTGACTTTTCGATATGTTAAATTTTGAGAATGTGAACTTAACATATATATGTGATTAACAGACTGGATCCTAATGCTCGTAAGTGTTAAATATGTATGTGTGTGAGATGTTCTGTGTACCTGCGTGCAAAGGTGGTGTGAAAATTATTTTTGAACATCTGCCGGCTTGTGAAATGATCATCCCTTGGTTTTGTGTATTTATTAGAGAGAAGTGGAGAACGCAAAACATAACATTTTTGTGCAACAAGGCAGAATCGCTTACCAGTAATAATTTAAAAGAAGCAGACTCATTTTACTAATGCAAAAAATAGTTAATTCAAGGCTGTAAAGTGAAAATATATGCTAATTTTGAATATGGTGCCCAATATATTTACCACGATGTGCATAAGTTTCTTTTACCTGCAATGTAAAACTATCTTTGGGCATCCTAATTATAAACATCATCAAGCAGACGCTTCTATTGGTTTTGATCAACCAAATTGGGAGCGCCTTGAAATTATGGATCGGAACGGCCTATACCGTTTACAATGGTGGGTTTTAGAAAATGATATTTACTTTAAGGTAACTGTCAATACGCTTGGCTTCATTGGCCTTGGATTTTCAAAAAGAGATGGTCATATGGCTACAGCAGACATGGTTTTATTGTGGGTCGATGATCATTCTGGGAAGCCACATGCATTGGTAAGTAGCTTCAACAAAAATACTCATGTGTTTCTTGATAAAAAATTAATTAGAAGAATATGTATTTATGAAATAGATTTAGAGCTTGTTATTTATAAATTTGTATTATATATATATGTGTATTTTTTCCGTGATTATGTTTAAATAATACATCCAATATTATTGGTGGAATATCAATATAAATTAATTCTGGAAACACTCATGACGTTCATAAAGGCTTATAAAACTGCAGGGTGCATGTAAAAAGCAAAGTCGGGAACTGGTGAACTGATTCACGTTGGCAATCATTAGAATTTTCTTCAGAACATAAATTAATTTAAAGAATTGGATAATTAGGTGAATCGAAGTTAATTTTGAATGAAAATATTGATCCCATTTAACATACTTTTGACGCTGTATCATAGTTGCATCAAAAAATTTGCAATTATGTATTTTTATGGAAAAGGGAATCATGAAGTTGAGCAAACGTATGTAAAATGGAGAGGGAGGCGTGGCAGACCCCATAAAATATATTTATTCTTGATCAGCAAGACAAAGTGAGTCGATATAGCCATGTCCGTCTTTTCGTCCGATCGAGAACCCCGATACTATAATTTGTTATATAAGTTTTCCTACTTCCAAAGCAATTCGCTTATATTTTTGAAAAATTTTTCCTCCCCTCCCCAGCAAACTCGACCAAACGATTTAAGCCACAAAAAAAAACTTATGTAAATCACACAGAAGCTTTGTTGTTGTCCGATGCAAAAAATACGATCGGATATATAACTTGGGATAACAGCTGACATGCCATGCAAACGTCTCTGCTGACGCCACAGCGAAAACAAGCAAGCTGTTTTGTGTGTATGTGTTTTTGAGTGTATGTGTTTTTGAGTGCGCACCAGAGAACGGCAAGAGTGCACACACCCCTAAAAACACAACGCGTACACCATGGTAGTACTGCCACACACAAGCGAAATTGTGGATGAGACCAGAATGCAATCACAAGAAAAAGGTCAAAATATTTTTTGTATGTTCTCTGCGTCGCTGCAAATGCAGACAGAGCGAGACAGCAAGCGATATTGTTTCTCGCTTATGCTTATATGCCAGCCGATCGGCCTCGCGCACATTTCCTTTGCGCTTGCTTAGTTGTGGCTAAAATCACAACGGACCTTTTCACGAATCTCTCTGAGTGTTTTGTGCGCTGCTTGTGCGCCGCACACACAAATTTGTTGTTGTGTCTGTGTGCGTATATTTTCCCGTGTTGTCATTGTGCGCGTATGGCTCGCACTTGTTTTTTGTGTGTGCTACTATTGTGCTTAAAAAGTGCCACAATTGCCGTTCTCTGGTGCGCACGTCAATTTGCTGCGATGCTAGAGCATTGACTAGATTCAAAGTGTTAACCAAAGCGACATTTATATACGTTTTTAAGGCAAATTGACGAAAATTAAACAAAATTGTAAGACATACATATATTAAAATTATTATAGAAGTGGGATACAAAAAAAATCATCGTTTTTTTCTATACATATAAGTTTACTTTATAAGTTAATACTTACAAACACGAGTAAATAAGTAATTTCTTTACAGGACTGCCACGGTTCATTTCTTCAACCACATAGTGCACCTATTCAAGATGATACCCAAAACTACCTTATCATCGATAGCTATCAGAATGCTACCCATACATGTGTTGAGTTCAAGCGCCAAATTGAAACCTGCGACCCATACGATTTGCCATTAACTGTGGGTATCATCTATTAGCAAACTATTTTATTAGATGTAAAAATATTATTTTTATATTTAAGGATGATACGGTGCAAGTTCTATGGTCTTTTGGTGGTGCTGATCCTATACATGGCAACTTAGAGGGACACAAGAAAAACCGTGGCTCAAAATCATTGCATTTGTTAAGTCCTTTATTACAAAGACAGCACATACTGAACAAGCATAAGGCATTATTCTGGGACATAACGATGAACAATGTATCTGTTGAATCATCCATGGATACACTTTACTGGTGTAAAATCGTAAGCGCTCCGAAATTATCTGAAAAGCACCATATTGTTGGCTATGAGCCACTGTTATCCCGCTTCTCGTAAGTAAATTCTATATCCTACGACTTAGCTATTTAACTAGATCCTTACATTTTTAACACAGTAAGTTAAATGAACCCATTGTCCATCACATGACTCTTTTCGAGTGTTCAACGAAATCATATCCATCTTCCGATTCTGCTTCATGGGACGTATGGGTTAGAAGTACGGGAACAGTCTGTAACAGCAACTCATTAACCCCACGAGATTGGGATTCCTGCTCAACACCAATTGCCGTATGGTCTATTGGCTCAAATGGCCAATTTTTACCGGAACATGTTGGTATACCAATCGGTGGTCAATCGGGAGTAAAATATTATATGCTTGAAATACACTACGATAATCCAAATGCGTTGCATGGTAAGATCAAAAACTATTTATTCACGCACCTATTAATTATTAGAAAAAAATGATTTTCAGTCTTGGATCATTCGGGCTTCCGTATACACTACACGTCACAAGTACGTCAAAACGATGGGGGCATTATTATTAGCGGCGTATCAATATCGGATACCCAAATCATTCCACCTGGCCAAAAGTTATATCGCAACATCGGAATATGTGGCCCATCATGCTCAAACGTAATTAGGTTTTTATTAACATTTATATAATATTAAATTTTCAAACCAACTTTGTCATATTTCAGCTATTTCCTGAAAAGGGTATTAGAATTATTTCCGGAACATTTCATTCTCACCGAGCTGGTCGTAAAATGAGTCTGCGCCATGTTCGAGATCGCAAAGAATTACCTCGAATAATCGAAGATGATAACTATGATTATAAGTATCAACAATTTCATCAATTTTACAATGAAACTGTTGTTTTGCCAGGCGATTATATTATAACTGACTGTGCTTACGATACAGTAGAACGGAAAAGAGCAACATTTGGTGGATATTCTACGAAACAAGAAATGTGTTTATCATTTATAACGTATTATCCGAAAATTGAATTGGCTGGTTGTTATAGCATGACTCCAGTCAGAGAATTTTTTGAGACTTTTGGAGTTTTCCAATTTCATTCTTTAAGTATGACCGATGTGGAAAATTTATTTCTGTACAATGGAAATGTATTGGACTACATGCCTTACTCTTTGAATAATGAATGGAAACCAAAAAACCTAAAACCTAAAAACCTGACATCTGAAGACGTTTTTGTTGAGGGGTCTTTATTAAGTATGTATTTATTTAATAATTTATTAAAGATAACTAAGCATATAGTTTTTTTTTTGATACTATAGACAAATTGATGATTTCGGATCCAGCTGAATTCCATGACCGGACTTTTCTTTCGCATATTAATCAACTGCCTTGGTCAGAGACATTATTTACTAAGCGATTAGAGCAAATTATGATAACTGGCAAGCATATGATTTTTTGTCGCGTATCTAATGAGTCAATGTCCATTGTAAGTGATGCCTTAAAAAAAAAAAACAATAATGTCGACGATTTTATTTTCAGCCCTCTGAGATTATACGTTATCCTAACTTCACAATATTAATGAAACCACCCAGCAAATGCTTATATAATTCATACATGGATCCGATTGAGCTAAGATCAAGTAGTTCAAGAACTGTAGAAAACATGACTATTTACCTGGTATTACTTAAGTTTTGGCTGAAACGAATTTTAATAAATTTTTTATAGCATGCTTAAGTTCAGAACATAACTTTTAAACAGGTTTGAATCCAAAGATATTAATTTTTAAACTGTTTGATTGTATTTTTCCATTTCAAAACTTAAATATATATGTACTATAGGGCTTCACCGCCCAATCCAGTAAAAGATGTATTGAACATTTCAGATTTGCATCTTTTGCCGTTCGTGAAAGCAATTCCAAAAATTTGCTTCTTAAATATTTTATGCAGATTTTAAATGAAAATCTCCAACTCAATAAAATGTGCAGTGTATTTATTTATTCTGTCGACTATAGTTAGCTGGGGAGAAAATAATTAAAAGTTAATACCTGAATCCAAAAAAAGTCTAGCAACTTTAAATATAATAATAAAAATAATAAAGACTTTAAATTGATCTAATGTTAAGAATGTTGTAGAGGCCAAGCACTAGGATTTTATGAACAAGGGATACATACATTAGGTAATTTATTATATAAGGTCTTTGAATTCATTAGCATATTGCATTATTCAAGAAAAGAAGCGTTCGAACTTAATTCAAACACATCAAAAGTTGAAATTGCGTAAGATTTATCGACGCATTTCCGCTAAAGTGTCGTATGTCGCTTTTTCTCGAAATTGAGATTTTGATGCAAACTTGTTCTAAATCATATATCTTATAATCTGGATAAATATTAGAATAATATTCTCTATAGGTATAAAGATACAATGATTTACTTCCTTGATTTTGTTCAAGGCTACACCAGAAATAAATGATTATAAACGCTCTCCTGTAAAATTTGGTTTTTTGACATACGATACTTTCGTAGATCTTCTCAATGATTGCCATGCACCATTCTCGGCGAGGCATAGAGGGATCACTGAGGTGCAGGGGCCGCACGAGTGTTAGCAGATGTGGATCCATCTCTTCCAGAATAGATCCCTCATTATGCGTGCTATGCGTCAATGCTTTCTTGTAGTGCGTCTCTGCAGCTTCTGTCGCTCGATAATACGCGTATCTGGTGCGTTCGCAGCACCTATCAACAAATCGTTTGGCGTTAGAGCCGCCTTCTGGTCAACAAGCTCTGCAGTACGTGCACCTTCGGCGTCGTATCCTTAAGAGTATGACGTATCACTCTCTTAACACACTGCACCATTCGTTCACATGCTCCTTCAGATGGGTTCGACGGACAGTTAAATATCCATATTCAATCAATCGGGTGGCAAGCTCGTCTTGAATCTTTTTATGTTCGAAGACTTCAGTGAATTTTTTGCCCTCTCGATCGGCCCCGATGAAATTCTTGCCGTTATCGCTCCGCAGTCTCTCAACTGGTCCACGTCGGCACATCTTCGCATGGTAATGATTCGCAATCATCTCAGCCATCAGCCGGCATGCATATCACTGCGTCTACTCTGCCATATGCTCGCAAGATCCCATACTCTACAAGATACGGTACCAATTCTCCAAAGTCGCTTTTCGCAGCGACCAATTCCTGTTTGTAACCAGCTTGCATCTCGTGCGGAAACGACTCGAATTGCGCACGTCGTATGAAGATATATATCCTCACATTCCGAAGCAGTGAGACCGTAGTTTTCGAGCGGATCCCGCTGCCCGCGATATCGTTGTGGGTATCTCTTTACCCAGGCAGTGATCATCAACAAACGATTGAAACAATATAAAAAAGGACTGCGTAGCGATCAAGGAAAACTCACTAGGAATCGCCTCCTCATCATTTGACCACATCGTAATGTGCTGCTAACTTCGGTCAACAGTTCCCTTAGAAATTCCCTTTTTGTAGGAGTTCTCTTGCCGGTCATCACGCTCTCGGGAACCGTATGGAATTTAACGTTGAATTTAAACTCATCCCTTGCTGGCTGCCAGTAAATGCCCAGTAACTTCTCTTCAGCTTCGTGCAAATGCACGCTTTTAGCTGCTCTGTATCAGCTTAAGGCGTCAATCACAGTTTGCGAACTGACAAAGCTCAAATCCAGCTCCGGCATGTATTGCTCTCACTCGTGACGTGACGTCAATGGCTTCCTTCTCCGTTGAAAAGCTATCCACGTAATCTCCCACGTAGTGATATTCGGTTATGACTTTGACCGCACGTGGATCCGTGTGTTGATGTTGCACCGCATTAATCACGAAGTGTCCGCACTGGCTGCGGCCATCAGCCATCCCAGCTTGGTTTCCGATGCAAAAGACTCATTTACGGAAAGCTGCCTGCTTACAATTGAACATTCCAAATTGGCATGATCCAGTCCAATTAGAAACTTTCGCACTGCATCCTTGCATGCCCTAATTGGCAGATGCTCTTCGCAATTGTCATCTTGTAAGTCAGGTCGATGCAAGCTCTGCATTGGCAAACTCAAGTTACGCAGTGCATGAACATTTTGCAGATCGTATCGCTGGCCTTTTCCTTTTTTATCGTGGCGTCTCTGATCGATTTACCACCGAAACAATTTATATTGCTCTCCAGTTAGCATCAACTCGCGTCTCAGGTTGTCGTCATTGATACTGAGGAACCTTCGTTGGGTTGTTCAAATGATGCTCTTCATTTGGTAGCGATTGTAGAAATGCTGCAAGGCTTCTCTCGTGGCTAGCAAGTTAATAGATTGCACATCTTGCACGCACTGTAGCTGACTTCGTATGAGCTGTTCCGTGCGTCCATTCCTAAATCGTAGCTGCTCTATTACTGCGTTCACGTTGCTCGGGTGGATTAGCAGTGACTTGAGTATGTCACATGCATCATCCTTCAGTGCCTTTACCAAACGTAGAATATTTTCCAAATCAGTGCAGTCATATGCTGCAGTGGTTTCCGTCAAGACGTACACAAATATTGGCCAATCCTCTGTCTTTCCTCAAAACACAGGTAAAACCGGCAGCTTACATAGGGTTGACATTGAAGTACTGTGGTGCAAATCCAGTGGCAGTTTGTAGCAATCGATCTGCTCAATGAGATCTTGTATAACTGGCTGTCATGTAGCAAAAAGGCGCTGAAGTCGACAGCCCGCTCATAGTTGGCGCGCGCAGATTAGGCGGCAACATTTCACTCATACACACTATCTGATTTGCATTCACAAGAAGCGGTTCATTTGCACTCAACAATGACGGTTGATTTGCATTCAAAGTTGGCACTTAATTTACACTCAATAATGGTGACGCTGCTCCGTTTTTGTCAAATTGCCTCCTTGTTATTGGTTGCGTTTCACCTACGATTAACGGCACATATAAATATATATATATATATATATATATATATATATATTTATGTCTAGAAATAGATTTATGTAAAATCGTCTTGGATTTTATAAGATTTTCTATATGTTTTTGATAAAATATTTTATGTTTAAATATATATGTTCTTATAAAATGTTATTGATATTAAAAAAATATTTTGAGGACATACATACATATGTATGTAGGTGTTAACCGTCGTCGCATGCATACCAGAGAACGGCAATTGTGGCACTTTTTAAGCAACATGGTGGCATCCGCAAGACAAGGGGCTGATACCATACGCGCACAATACAACTCGGGGAAAAAAATACGCACACGGACACAACAAAAAATAGCACAACCGTCTCTCTGACTACCGCAACATCAACTACAACAACGACCGCAACGGTATCGGCTGCCCGCTCAAGCCCATCGTTGGCAATACTCGCTCCCTATGTGTCATCGGCGGCAAGAAAAGCCCAGTATGAATCAACAATCAAAACAAAAGCAACCAAAACTAATTCTACGACAAACAACTCAAGTTAAACGAAAGTTTAGCCGCCTAATGCCAAAAGCGAGAATGACCCGCAGCAATTCGAGCTTCAAGCGGAAAACTTAACAACACCAATAGATTTCAAATTCTAGCAGACAACTCAGATGGTCTGCAGCCCGAAGAAGGCGTAAAAAGAAAGTCAAAGCCACCTCCGATATATATACGGGAGAAAAGTTCCAATGCCCTTGTGAGCAAAATCATAGAACTCATTCGACAAGACAACTTCCACATAGTTTCTCTTGTACGGGGTAATATTCATGAAAAATTATGATTCAAACGAAGTCGGCAGACAGCTATAGAAAATTATCCAAGCATGTAAACGACAATATTAATTAAAAAACAGCAATGTAACACCTGCAGAAAAAAGCTTCAGACGCTTAAAAGATAAAGGTTTAACGCTAAAACCGTCTTCAACATCTTAAACAAGGATAAGAAGCCTCAAGCGCTCTTCAAGGTTGAACTGGAGCCATACCACAAATCTAAGTGCACCCTATCTACAAACTTCAGTTTCTTCTCCATCGTAGAATCACTGTAGAAGAACCACATAAACGTAACGGCCCAGTACAATGTATGAATTGTCAAGAATATGGCCACACACGGTCATACTGCACACTCCGCCTGGTGTGTAGTTTGTGGACAGCTTCACGACTCCACACACTGCTCAGCAAGGAAAGACGATTCTAGTACTAAAAGGTTCAGCAATTGCGGTGGTAATCACACAGCTAACACAAATGTACGGCTTACACCATCTAAATCACACCCAGACGTCTTCTTTTCGTCGCGCCAAACCAGATCGTTCGCTTGACCGGATCCTCAATAGGAAAAATGTGACAGTTTGCAGGCGCTTATTAAAATCAGATGGAGACCCACTGCCAAAATACATTGCACCAAAGCATCTCCCTCTTATATAAAAATGGCAAAACCACTTACCGCTATGAAGCACCAACCAAAATAACTTGAGATGACTTTCTCTTGCCTACAACAAGGCATTATGCGTTTCCATGTCTTTCACGCAACAACTATGCAAATTAGATGCGTAATCAGAATCTCTTGATACAAATGTTAGTATCACATTAGCCCAAATAATCAATGGATTCTCTACGTATATCCACGTGGAATGCTAATGGCGTTTCACAGCATAAACTTGAGTTATGTCAATTCCTGCTCGACAAACACATTGACGTCATGCTATTGTCAGAAACACATCTGACCAACAAATATAACTTCAATTTAAGAGGCTACGCATTCTATGCAACAAACCTATCCCGATGGCAAGGCATACGGTGGGACTGGTATACTGATCAGAAACCGTATCAAGCATCACCGTTACAAGGAGCTTCGCAGAAAATTATTTACAAGCCACAACAAAAGATAAAACTGGATAGTGTAAACACTTACCTAGCCTCAGTACTTATATGCCCCTCGTTTCACCATAACTTAAGAAGAGTTCATTGCGTTCTTCGACTCACTAGGATACCATTTCATAGCAGCAGGAGACTACAATGCAAAGCACACACACTGGGATCTCGCCTTGTGACTCCAAAAGGAAAGCAGCTCTATAATGCAATTATAAAAGCCAGCAACAAACTCGACCAACTTTCCCCCGGTAGACCAAACATACTGGCCAAACAGACCCAAATAAACTGTCTGAATTAATAGACTTCGCAAATACCAAAAATATACCTCGAAATTTGATCAGTGCCGAAAGTCTCTCATCTAACCACTCACCCGTCCTAATTAATTATCTCAGTCATCCAGTAACTGATGACCAACTGACAAAAGCAAATGGATCTGCTATAGGAAAAATATAAGTTCACACATTACTCTAAATCCTGTAATCAACGTTAAAGATGATATCGACAGCCTTATCAAAACAGTAGAGTCCAATTTTATCAACTCAAAACGCACAAGCGCCTTACACTCAAAAGAAGACCAATCAGCAAATCGAGCAACTCGGTCTAGAAAAGCGACGTCTTAGACGAGAATGGCAGTCTCACAGGTTGCCATATGCACGTCAAAGGCTGTAAGACGCCACCCGCAAGCTTACAAAAGCGTTAAAACAACAAGAAGCAATAGTCAACCATCGCACATCCAGCAACTATCATCCTCTTCTACAAAAAACTCACTGTGGAAAGAAGAACTCTTTGCCAACAGAAAACGTGATGCCTATAAGAAAACCCTTTAGGCTGGGCCCGCGGTGATGAAGACAGAGAAAAAACATTTGCAGGTACACCTTGAAAATGTGTTCAGCCAAATCCTGCACAAACGCATTCACAATTACCAACATTACAAGTGACTTCTCAGCATTCAACAAAGAGGCCAATGGAATTTCGCCCAAACGAAATCGACACATCATAAAAATCAGTTGAAACCCGAAAAATCACCAAGCTCGACCAAATACGCCAAAAAATTATTTTTGAGCCACCATACTGTGCAGTTTTGCACCCTCGACGCAACTCGTCAATGCCTCACAAGCTTGTTATTCCCAGAGAGAGAAAGTCAATAATAATACCAAAGCCAGGCAAAGATCACACACATTGAGACTATTACACTGCAATATTTTTAGATGTATCCCAAGCATTCGAAAGATTCTGTCTAGTAGGCCTAACGCATAAGATCAGATCAACGCTAATAATACACAAATTATTTGAGTGATATCTATACGACAGGATGGATGCAAATTTGCAGTCAGATGTAATTAAAAAAGAGCTAAATATTCAACCAGTCAACCAGTTATAAAAACAGGTTGTGTGTGCATGCATGTGTTTGCTGCGATGCCCTAGTCAAAGTGTATCTAAAAGTTGGTAGCGCCAAACTTTTATTTGTCCACTTGTTTTTAACGAAATTTTTATTAATAACAAAAATTGCATGAGGTCATAGCTTATAATTAAAAAAAAATCTGAATTTTTTTCCAACTGTTATTTGTAATCCCTTTTTCTTAACAAATGAGAGTCATCATAAATAATGAAAAACTCTTCCATAGTCAAAATAATTTTAGAATATTAAGACATAATTTAATTTTCAAAATCAGACTATTCAAACTTGAAAATGTATTAAATTATTTCGCATGTATTATACTTGCTTACGTACCAAATATACTCATTGGTATTATTAACCCCTAAAAATATTTTGAAACTGCTTGATAATTGACAAATCGTTTTATTTTCTTTCTGAAGCCCTTCAACAAATTGTAATAATAATAATACATATATAATAAGAACAAGAGATTGTTTTAGAATTATATCTATATGCTATTTTTTATCAAAAGTTTAAAAATATTTTTTTTACAAAATTAACCATACGTTTGTAAAAAATAGATTTTATAGCTCATAAAATGTTATGCACCGGAGTACATTTTAATATGAAAATAATTATTATATTAAAACATTGTTTGCTTTAAAGATTTTATTAATATTGTATACAAAGTACCAGCTTAGGTACTGGTCGTTGGACCATTGTCAGACGACGAATCGGTGAACATGAGTTGGATTAATGGATGGCCGTGGAGAACCTCTCATGTTGCTTTGTGCTTCACCGATATTTAATTTACCATCATTGTTTTTTTTTACACTGTTAAGTGTCGTAGAAGTTGTCCTGCTTACATGTCGGTGACCCCGTTTTCCCTAAATTATTAAAATACGAAAAAAATGTATTTAATATTCATAGCAGGTGTATATACGGCATAATAAGTTATTTTCTCAAATGGTAAGCATTCGATAATATCTTCTCTACTGTCAAGTGATGACAAATCGAGTTTCATTTTTATTGAGTAAGAGCGTGCTGAATTAAAAAGTCACCTTTTATAAGGAAATTAAGTGAGTGTAAATAATACCTGTGTAGCCTTAACATTTCGCGACTCCACAACAAGATTATCCGGAATCTGAAACAAATCCTCTCCACACGTTATTAAAGCGGTAGTAAGACGACAACATAAAGCAGCCATTTTCACTTGATCGGCGATATTGTTTTTGTCAATTGGATGTATAAACCGTGGTGGGAAAAATGATGGTGCAATTATCGTGGACACGTTGTGCAAATTCATCTTATTAACATCTTTAAAGTATATTATGGAATTCAGAAATCGTAAAATCGAACGAAGAGTGTTACGGTTTTCGTGAGGGAGCATTAGGCACAGAATAGACAGTGCCATTATTTGGTCCTTTGGAGGAAGTGCATGGCACTGATAATATAGTTGTATCAGCTCGCTCGACAGCAAGGGCTGAGGTAATTCTCGTAACCAACGTTTTAGTAGTGCGCTTAATTCATGTACGCTTGCTGAATTGAGCAAATGTGAAAACTTTTCTGGATTTGTATAAAAACTGGTTTCCAACTCATTATAAATTATTTCAGTCTGTAAAAGTAAGTTTACTATTAGTATGGCATTGTATTTAAAAGTATTCCTTAGCAATATCACCTTATGCTTTTGTCCAGCTACACGTAAGATACCTTCTTCCTTTGCTCCTCGTTGAATCAGTTCAGCAAGCAATGCCTCAAGAAATTGGGGAACTAGTGTAGAATCCGTTCCAGTTAGTTGTTGGTCTCGGCGAATTAATGCATTCAACGAAACTCCAAACAGGTTACCCTCTTCTTTACGACGCCTTTTAAAAGGTTTTCTTTTATCAAGAGACACATGGTTTCTATCAAAGACTGTGGCTAGCTCAAGCCAAAAAATGGGTTGCAAGCATTTCAGTTCTATTTCATTTATTGTGTTAATGTCAGAACTGTGTGTTTTCACCAAGCTATTAACTATATCTTCACTATCTTGACTAGATTTGTCTAGGCACATACTTTCGAAGCTGACAAAATTTCTTATTGAAGGAGAGCCCTGAATGATTTTTTGGGGCTCAAGATTTATCTTATTCTGTATCTTCTCTGGTAATGATGAAATATTTCGCGTTGGGTTTATAAGATATTCGTCGCTTGAATCACCTGAAGAGGTATTATTTTCACTTTGTGAATCCTGCATTATCTGATCACGTACTCGCCTTAAACTTATATATTAAAGTATTGTTATTTTTCTAAAAATAATTTGGCTTACCCAATTGAGCACGAAGGATCGGAGCCTGAGCGGCTGCGTGGCATATGTAAAGTGCCTATACGCGAAAATCCAAGCAATTTAATACCCTCAGACGAGTACATTGGGAGATCACAGCGCACTTGAGACCCGCGGAAAATATCAGTTGATGTTGAATTTTTTAATGGGGCGCTTGGAGTACGTCTTATCTTTAGCCCAATGTGCTTGTTGTTGACAGAGTAAGCTGTAGAGTTATCGCTTGCTTGGGTGGGATCAAATATGCTTACAAAGCTTGGACTAAAAATTTATAAAAATAAAGGTATTCATAAAAAAGGATATTAATGTAATAAGACGCACATGGAAGTATTTCCCCAAATATCATCCCCATGTACTGAGTCAAGCGAGTCTGGAGTGGCACTGCGGGATCGAGTTCCAGTACTTGATTCCTAAATAATAGTAATGAAGATATATTGCCATCATAGTAACTATATCCTGAATACTTACATCGAAATCCCGAAAAACATCCCGTATATCTGGTTTCCGTTTTGAACGATTTTTTGTGCGCCCCCGAACTGTATAATTTAGCGCTCGAACGCGTTGTTTAATAGCATCGGCATGGGGCGTTGAGAGTATCGCTAAGACAGGCTCAAGATCAGTATTTCGTACCTCTAAGCCCTACAAATATATATATATATATATATCAGAATGATTAGAGAATATGGACTATTAATGTACAGTATATATCAAAATCAAAAGGTTTTAGTGTACAACTCCGCACCTCAGGCACCCCACAAGGAGGAGTCATATCCTGTTGTGAAATCTTGTTCGAAATCCCCTTCTAATGAAATTAAAACATAAAGGATGCAGAGCTACAGCCTACGCGGATAACCTAGTTTTACTTGTTACAGGCAAGTTCTTGCCTACAATGCTTACTTATGGAAAACACACTTGGCCGAACTCTGCGCTAGACAGAACGAAACGTACTTGGGACCAACCCACAGAAGACCGAACTCGTTTTGTTCACACGAAAATACATGATTCCGAACTTCCAACTTCCAACAAACGCAGCAGAAGCCATTAAGAGAGGCGAAGTATCTTGAAGTAATACTAGACTCCAAGCTCTCCTCGCAGAGAAACTCGGAGGAAAGGATGAAAAAGGCACTACATGCCTTCTTCATATGCAAGACTTTTGGGAACAGATGGGGACTGCAACCGTACATGATTCACTGGATGTATACTGCAGTCGTTAGACCAATCCTGGTCAGAAGCGGCACAAACTCCCATCTCAAAAACATCCAAAAGGTGCAAAGACTGGCCTGCTTCAGTTTAACAGGACGTCAATAGGAATTTTCCTCAAATACACAGTGGCGATTAGTTCAGTCAGACGAGCCCTGTGCTGCCAGCGACATAGATTAACAAGTGGACAATATAAAGTTGGGCGCCACCAACTTTTAGATACACTTTGACTAGCGCATCGCAGCAAACACACGCATCCATTTTTTACAAAAATGTCAAAGTGTATAAAAAGCTCATCCAGTATGCACTATCAGAACACAAAAGGTCTGAAAGAAACATGGCAAGTAGACACTGGTCAGCTGTACTGGGCTGCGAGGTCACAAAGTCACTTTGGCCTTGGCCAACCCAAACAGAACAACTTCACAAAAGGAGACTCCGCTCCTCGGATAAGGGGCTGAGCACCCTTACAGAGATAAGGTTGGCAAATCTGGCAAAGTTTCTGGACTCTAACGGATGATTTCTAGGACGCACTAGCCCACAGGATATAACGACATGACGGGAGACCTAGCATAGGCAGCCCTTAATTTTTCCTAATAAAGTGCGTAAGTTTTATTTGCGAAAAGATTACATTAATTTTTTGTATTCAGTAAGTTTATTGACAGCAAAAGTACTCAAGATAAATGATTTCAGTTTTTTTTTGGGACGCTAATCCCAAATATGTACTTGTTTTTTTCTTATCTGCTCGACTTTTCGCAAAATACCTTTTTAATAAAAATATGGAAATAAAACAAAACTAAATAAAAGCGATATGTCCTGGGTATAGGAGCACCTACATATCAAGTTTGGTTGCTCTAGCTCTTATAGTTGCACTCATACAGACGGCCGGACAGACGGACATGTCTATATCGAATCAGTCTTTCTAGCTGATCAAATATATATATACTTTGTGGAATCTGCCACGCCTCCTCCTCCCTGTTACATATATTTGCACAACTTCATAATACACTTTCCAGTTTTTACAAAAATGTCAAAGTGTACAAAAACTGCTAAACATTTCCAATCAATAAATAAAAATGTCAAAGCGTATAAAAAGCTAATTTGTTCCCTTGTGTTATTATACATCTGTATAGACATTCTTGAAAACATAATATGATTATATCACAAAAAAGTACTCAAACCTTTTTATGTATTTATATGATGTTGTTCAATTTTCAGCAATGTACAAGTTGTAAAGTAAAAAAAACAACGACTTTCTTTAAAAAGTTAAATTTATATATAATATGCCTGTATAAATTGGACATGATCTGATCTTGAAATCTGCAAAATCTTAATTTTTAATGCTTTTTAACAAATTTACAGTTGCTCCGTTTTACGAATTTAAAACAAGCTCTCTTTAAAGCTGGGCGCAGCTAACTCGTCACTAGAGGAATGCAGCAAACAAATACACGTATGCACGCACATACATACACACCAGAGAATGGCAAGAGTGCACACACCTCTAAAAACACAACGTGTACTACTATGGTAGTACTGCCAAACACAATCGAAATTGTGGTTGAGACCACAAAACAATTACTTGTGTGTGGAAAAAAGATCCGAGCAGCATTTTGTGCGTAGGCAATTCCTTCCCGCACACTAAAAAGGTCATAAAATTTCTTGTTTTTTCTGTTTGCTACCTGTTGTCGCGTCGGCGTCGCTAGCAATGCAGACAGACAGAGACAGCAAGCGAGATTGTTTCTCGCTTATGCCTATGCCAGCCGATCGCATTTTGGGTTTGCGAACAGTTGCTTCTGTGTGGCTGAAAGCACACACAGATTTTCTTGTGTGTTTTGTGCGCCGCACACACGTTACGCCGTTAACAACTTCTGCATTGTACGTCACCTAGCGCCCACTGCTGTTTATATGGAAAACTTAGTTTTCAATTTTTCTGAAATTATATCCTATAGGACTGAAGTCACGAGCCACTTTTTAAATGAAACTAATTTTTTATTTATATTCCCGTGAAAATCAACTATAGTAACATGAATGGTATCCACCATACTTACTTGCTTGAATGGCTTAGTCAATTCTGGATAGCCAGCAGATATTAACCATTCGGCTTCCAATTCACCATCTAATTAAATAAGAACAAGCGATAAAAATAATTCACAACTTATAACGGACTTTTGTATTTACAATATTACCTTCATAACGGGCTTCGGGCTCATTGCAGGTCAAATTAGTTTGAAGCAAATATTCGTTAAGAAATTCCGTGTAATCCTGTTCACAGGTGTTATCCATGTTATTCATTATGCTTTGTTACTATTATGGCATACTGCCCTGATTGTCAAACAGTATATTTCTTTTCGATTTCCGTCAAATCGAGTCATATATTGACACATTAATCTATGAAAAAAAAAATTAATTTAAAATTTAATCGGAACAGTGGCTGATGCCCACTAGTCGTCTGTACATACATACATACACATTTCCTAAAAATGTTTAATGACTTTAAACAATTATTATTACTTAAAGCTGACATGAGAGGCAAGGAAATATTTTAGAAAAGCACTAAGCAGCAGACCGACTTTTTGATGTGGCTCGCGATCTCCATTTTGGATAAAAAAAAACAAGATTCAGCCCAGAAAATGTATTTAAATTCTTAAATGAAAGCACTAAAATGTTCGCATTTATACTATTTCAATATGCATGTTAATGGCGCGAGTAGACTAATGGGAAAAAGTTAAGCGTTTGAAGGCGAACGATTTTCATTACTTCTTCACTGACTCTTAAATGTTATGTATGCTTAAACGAGAGCTATGATTACTGTGTTATTTAAGCGACGCTTAAACAGAGATCGTCTGACGGCACCAGTGTTGCCAGTTTACCATATTTCAGGCATTTTTGAAAACAGATTAGCCTCTAAATTTAATTTAAGTAAAAGTTGTCGCAAAAAACTTATGCATACACTTTGACAAGGGCATCGCAGCAAACCCATTGCGACAGTGTGCACCACCGCAACCATGGTGGCAGTACCACCATTGACGTACCCTTTCATTTTCTGTGTAGGTGCACTCAGTCGTTCTCTGATGCACGTCAGTGCACACCGCTGTCTATATGGAAAATTCTAAGTTACTTTAAATTTCCATTAAGCATTGTAGGCGTAAATCAGTTTTTTTTTGTTTTGTATTGTAAAACAGGTTTTATCCGGTATTTACGTTTTGCGGACAGTATCGGAGAGCCTAGTCTCGTTGCTTATACTGACATGACAATATGGACTCATATATATATGTTTGTACTTTGTGGAATCTGCCACGCCATACCAAAGTAAAACAAAACTATGCTAGCTAGCGATTCGGTAAAGAGAACAAAACATACAAAATATGAACATTATGAGTATTGTTCTTATGTACATATACATATATATATATATTAATTATCGAATTATGTATTCTTATGAGAAACAAATATTCCATTTCTATACCTCAAAGTTACTCAGTTTCAACTGTGCAAAAAATGTTGTTTTAGTTGGTCCATTCTTACGTCCAGTGCAGTAATAATCCATAGAAAAAGGGATTAAGAGATTTATATATTTACATACATTAAAAGAAAACAGCCGAGGACTAGTCTACCAAACTGCAGAGTATGTACAATTGGAGGTAAATATGTATGTATACATATCGACAAATTTTTAAATATGTATGTATGTATATGATGTGTGAAGTAAGCACTCTGTACATATGTACATATATGCATACCTATATATGTATGTAATTATATACTTATGAATGCAATTATATGTGTACATACTTATGTTTACATTATGAACTACCAATTATACAAACACATGTGAAGAGAGAGTGAATATAAATGAACCTTTAAATATGCATACATTTGTATGTATGTACATACTTGCAAATGAATATGTGTACATAATATCTACACACAGACATACTATGTACATTAACCTGCACATACACCTACACTGCACATTATTGTAACTTAGGATTTATCACTTTAAAATTAAAAATTATATGCATACATATGTATTAATTTAGAATGAATGTGCATGTAAGGTTATGTACAAAGCTTTCAAAAAAGTGTAAATTGTACATCCATACATATGTATGTATGTATATGATCATCGTTCACAAATCCGCGTCATAATTTTCCTACATATGTATACATATATAGCATGCATAGTACAAATGTAGTAACATTTGTACTTGTAATAAAATCTGCACAAATATACCATACATATAAGTAATTAAACACGAATGTAAACGATTCACTTATAAAAATTGAAACCGAATTGATGCAGTGAACCACCTGAATCAAAAATTGGAAATGAACTGATATTCAGAACAAAAAACTAAACTTCACTTATGCATAAATGTGTGTGTGTGTGTGTGTGTGTGTGTGTGTGTCTATACATACATGTGCATCAGCAGTATTGTGTGATAGTAAATTTATTTGTATGTGTGTCTTATACAAATAAAAAATACTCACATGCAAGATCAGGTTTACGATTAAGCGCGAGGAACCGGTTTGAATGAATAAAAACCCCACAAAATTGTCGACCACAATGTTGAATTTAGTTTGTAAAATTAAAAACATATACAACAACCATTCTTTGTTTTCTTTGTATACTATGAGTAAAATTATATTTGATAAGTCGCTTATGTTCATAAATTTGTCCGGAAAAATGTGAAGATTCTCGTACAGCCATCATATCTTTTTTAGGGCGCTCTTTAGTAAATCCGCCGTCAAATGAGCCAGTTTTAAGCGGCGCTTGTTGTTAAAAGTCCCCGCCTTCACCACCTTGCACTACATTATTCATTTTAAGAAATTAAATTTATTGACAGAGTTTTCATATTGCATATATGTTTATAAATTAAAAAGGCTTTCTTTTTTTATTTGCTGTTAAATTAGGTTTAAAATAAAGATAATGAAGGTTAGGTTAGGTTAGATAAGAATAGACAGGTTTCCCTAACGGAGAAACCAAACTCCAGTTGGCCATTGTGCTGCAGGTATTTGCTGTTCGAATAGATAGGGGTTAAGAAAAGACTCCAGAAACTTGACTAGATTTTTCAACCTTACCATTGCAGGGCTGCCCAGCTCCTTTGGAATTGGTCACGTTTTCTGAGACAGCCTTCTTTAATATTACCGCAGCTCCGACAAAAGTCTTGGTGGGGCCACCATATTGTTGTGCTTTGCGGCAATTATTACGCTGTTCTCTTTAGACTTCTAACAGCAAGATAAGAGAGTCCTTGCTGCTTAGTTCATTTTCCCAGTGTCTTTGTGACATGTCATGCTGTTCTTTTACGGCGTTGGATCTAATACAGTATCTTGAGCTTCTTGGGCAGTAGAACGTGCAGAGCCTATTACGTCCAAGCTTTCAGTCCTTGCAGCAGCATTATAGGTCCGTAAACTTTCTCTAGGTTCCAGTAGGGCTTGAAGTGTAGGATAACTTCCAAATACTTTGCCTTTTTGCTAACTTGAGCTGGGTTCTTCCAAGTGATTGATGTGCTAAGCTCACGATATTGTGTTTCCTTGTGAAGAAAACGATTTAGGTTATTTCTGGGCTTGCTCCAAGACCGTTTTACCTGTTATCATCCTCATAAGCCGCTCTGCATTATTTAAGCGACCTTTTGCTTAGAAGAATATTCGACATGACTCCTCCTCCTGATTGTACAAGTGTAGCATCGGTCATTTATCATTCTGCAGCTAAGCATTAGCATAAACCATTGAATGAGCAATAATGTTGATCAGTGCTATCTACACTGACCAGATCCTGACATTGTTGAACGCGTCCTCTCTCTATCGTTTCTCTGTAGTGTGTTATCAATTGTTCTTGCTGCTCACGATTCTTTTTGGTCCTTCTGAATTTCGTTTTAAAAATCTAACGTTTTATAATCTAACTGTTAGTTTCCATCTAAAGCTCTGTTTTTGTTAAATTGTATCTTTACTTTGGTGATTTGTGAAGGTTCTTTTGGGCTGATTTCTCGAAAGCCATCCCGTTCAGCGATCTGGAAGGTTTTCTCTTCGACCTGATTTCATCTCTTGGATTTTTGAAAAAGCCTTACTTTTTAGACAGAGGGAGAACTCTATGTATAGGTGACATTATCTCAGTGCACAAACTCTTTCACCTACGATTCAGGACTCTTGAAGAAGACTCACGTCTACCACATCCGCTACCATCTCTAGTCCATAAGCCGCAGTAGGTCGATCGAGCACATCTGAACTATGTGCGACCTTTTCTTCACCTAGCCGTGTTTGCGCAGGTTTTTTGGATTCATGACCATGAATGAATCATTGTCGTTTCCTTTTTCGCGACCTTTCCCTCTCATCCACTCTTGCAATACTCGTTCTGATACTTGATTTGGTCTTTTAATCCAAGCCAAAGTTCGCCAATGCTGGTGATTGCTCCTTTGAGGAATCTCAGATATTTCTTCGTTGGCACATGCCACAGTTTGGGCGCCCTACAATGACACCATAAACCAAAGCCAGAAAAAAATTTCTTGTCCGGCGCTTGGATTCATCTTCAAGATGAGCTAATTTTTTTTTTTTTTTTTTTTAAACATTGCTGTTTTTATTGAATCTTCTCTTAAATTGAGACTAACAATCAAGTATACAAACTTATAATAAACATTAACACTTTCTCTAAACTGTTTTAGGATTGCACGTTCCTAGATTCTATCGCTGGGTTGGGAGGTCGTTACGACGCAGACCGGGAGCGGCTGCACAGCTTGTTAGCCCTCGCGCCGCGCGGATTAGGATTCGAAGAAAGCTTGCTGTAGTATTTTTTACCTTGTGTTCAGCTAGTACATCTCTGACTGGTTGAATATTTAGATCTTTCTGTATGTTTTCCGTTTCGAACGTACCCAACGGTGCCCGGTGATAGTTCTAAAGGATTTTTGACTGGACTTCTTCTGGACAATATCAATGTTGCTATTGCTAGCGTTCCCCATAGTTGGGAGCCATAGGTCCAGATTGGTTAAAGTACGGAAATTGTAAAGCAGAACCTTATATTCAAGGCTGAGAGAGGACCGGGCGTTGATAAGCCAGTGGAAGGCTATTGGCTTTCGTTTCTAGTTGCTCTTGGCTTCGATGTGCCTACGGCATGTGAGTCTTCTGTCGAGGTGTACTCCAAGGATACGTCACTCTTCGTTTGCCTTGCGGGAGTGCGGAATTGTTTAGTGTGAGTGGTGGACAATTTTTTGCCTGTTTAGGGTAACGTAACATGTTTCTTTTTTGTTCGTTACTTTTTATTCGGCCAGTCAGAGAGCCTTTCTCCACTTCGAAACATATGAAGAGCAGTTGCGCTGCTGGCTTTGCATAGGGCACCTCGAACGGCTGAGAATAGTATATCGTCAGCAAAGGTGGATGTTGTTAGTCGTCTACTTGTTGGTATATCTGCTGTGTAAAGGACATATAGTGTTGATCCAAGTACGCTGCCTTGTGGGCCTCCAGCTCTGATCACATAGTCGTCAGACATAGCAGAATTGCATCTCACTGCAAATTTCCTGTCATATAGATACGACTCTAATAATTTGTGTGTATTATTGGGAAGCGTTGTTCTGATCTTATGCGTTAGTCCTTCTAGCCAGACTCTGTCGACTGCTTGGGATACATCCAAAGAATATTGCAGTGCAATATTCTCCGGTTTTCGAATGCGCTTCTTAATTTCAGATGTTATTGCGGATTAACCTCGATAGTGCCGTGTTTTTCACGAAAACCAAATTGATGTGATGGAATTTTGTTATGGATTCTTAGATATGGATTTATCCCAGTCAGCAAGCATTTTTCAAAGAGATTTGAAAGGCATGATAGTAGGCTTATAGGTCTGTATGACGATGGATTTGTGTGATCTTTGCCTGGCTTTGGTATCATTATTATTATTGACTTTTTCCATCTCTCTGGGAAGTAACCAAGCTTGGTGATGGCATTGAAGAGTTGCGCGAGGGTGCAAACTGCACAATATGGGAGCTCAATAATCATTTTTGGCGTTATTTGGTCGAAGCCTGTGATTTTTTCGGGTTCAACTGATCTTTTGATGATGTGTGCAATTTCGTTTGGGCGAAATTCCATTGGCTTCTTGTTGAATAATGTATAATATTCATTATGTTGGTATTGTGAATGAATTTGTGGCAGGATTTGGCTGTATAAACACATTTTCAAGGTGTCCTGCAAATGTTTTTTCTCTGTCTTCATCACCGCGGGCCCAGCCGCCAAGTTAGTTTCTTATAGGCATCACGGTTTCTGTTGGTGAGCATAGAGTTGGATAAGCTTTCCACATTGAGTTTTTCGTAGAAGAGGATGATAGTTGCTGGATGTAGGATGTTGACTATTTGCTTTTTGTTGTTTTAACGCTTTGTTAAGCTTTCGAGTGGCTTTAAGGCTTTGACGTGCATATGGCGACTGTGAGACTGCATTCTAGACTGCCATTCTCTTCTAGAACGAGTTGCTCGATTTGCTGATTTTTCTTTTGAGTGTAAGGCACTTGTGCGTTTTGAGAAGTTGCAATGCGCTGCGGTGACAAAATTGGACTCTAGTGTTTTGATAAAGGCTGTCGATATCATCTTTAACGTTGAGTACAGGATTTAGCGTAATTGTGTGAGCTTATATATTTCCTATAGCAGATCCATTTGGTTTTGGGGTGTAGTCAATCTAAGCGGTTGATCATCAGTTACTGGATGACTGAGTAAATTAATTAAGGACGGGTGAGTGGTCAGTTGAGAGATCTGAGAGCTTTCGGCACTGATCAAATTTCGAGGTATATTTTTTGGTATTGCGAATCTATTAAGTCAGCAGTTTATGGGTCTGTTGGCCAGTAATGTTGGTCTACGGGGAAACGTGTCGAGTTTGTTGCTGCTGCTTTTATAATTGCCATTATAGAGCTGCTTTCCTTTTGGAGTCACAGCGAGATTCCCCAGTGGTGTGTGCTTTGCATTGTAGTCTCCTGCGGCTATGAAATGGTCCCCTAGTGAGTCGAAGAATGCATGAAACTCTCCTTCACTATGGTGAAGCGAGGAGGGCAATATACTGCGGCTAGTAAGTTGGTTACCACTATCCAGTTTTATTTTTTATTGTTGTGGCTTGTAAAAATTTTCTGCAAACTCCTGTACGGTGATGCTTGATACGGTTTTTGATCAGGATACCAGTCCCCATGTGCCTTGCCATCGGGATGGTTTGTTGTGCCATAGAATGTGTAGCCTCTTAAGTTCAAGTTATATTTGTTGGTCAGATGTGTTTTCTGACAATAGCAGGACGTCAATGTGTTTGTCGAGCGGGAATTGAGATAACTCAAGTTTATGCTGTGAAACGCCATTAGCATTCCCCGTGGATATACGTAGAGGAGCATTGATTATTTGGACTGGTGTGATATTAACATTTGTATCAAGAGATTCTGGATTACGCATTAAATCTTGCATAGTTGTTCGGCAATGAAAGGACATGATACTCCATATGCTTTGTTGCAGCTAGGAACAGTGCCTCAAGTTATTTTGTTGGTGTTTCACAGGCTGGTTTGCCATATTTATCTCAGAGTTTAGGTGCTTTCGGGTGCAATGTATTTGGCGTAGTGGGCTCCAATCCTATTTTAAAGCGCCTGCCAATGTCACATTTTTCCTTATTGAGGAGCGGGAGTCAAGCGACGATCTGGTTGCCGACGAGAAGAAGACGTCTGGGTGTGGTTTAGGTGGTGTAAGCCGTACATTTGCGGAGCGCGGCGTGGTAACTCGCTGGTGGATTCGACTTTTTTAATCCCTATATATTGGGCAACCTTTGTAGATAGCTGTGTGATTACCACCGCAGTTGCTGCACCTTTTGGTACTAGAGTCGCTTTGCTTGCTTTAGGCAGTGGCGGAGTCATGAGCTGTCCACAAACTACGCACACCGGCGGAGTGTGCAGTATGACCGTGTGTGGCAATATTCTTGACAATTATACATTGTACAGGGCGTTGCGTTTATGTGGTTCTTCTACAGTGATTCTGCGATGCAGTAGAAACTGAAGTTTGTTTATAGGGTGCACTTCGTTTTTTTAGAGTATTGTTGTCTGGCTCCAGCTCAACCTTGAAGGCGGTTGGGGCTTCTTATCCTTGTTTAAGAAGTTGAAGACTGTTTTTGGGCGTTAAAGCTTTATCATGTAGACCTGAGTTATTCTGCAGGTGTTACATCCTGATTCTATGCCCTTTAAAGAACCATGTAAGCCCTTACTGCTTTTTAATTGATACGTGAAAAAATTCATTTTAGTTCGCTTAGATGCTTTGATAATATTCTAAAGCTTTCTTCTGACTTCGTTTTGTTTCGTTTTTCATGAATATTACCCCGTACAAGGGAAATTATGTGGAAGTTTGTCTTGTCAATGACTCTCATAATTTTGCTCACAAGGATGGAACTTTTTCCCCGTATATATATTCGGAGGTGGTTTGCTTCTTTTTACGCTTTCTCGGGTGCGATCATCTGGTTGTCTGCTAGAATTTGAAATCTATTGTGGTGTTAAGTTTTTCGCTTGAAGCTGCTTTCATATTGCTGCGGGTCATTTTCGCTCTTTGCATTAGGGGGCTGCACAAGCGGTAATTTGAATGTAGCGATCCAATCCAGTCTGCACGAGCGGGGCCATCGCTTGCGTTGTTGGTCAAGGAGTTGGATTTGGTTGCTTTTGTTTTGATTGTTGATTCATAGGGGGCTTTCTGCCGCCGGATGACACAGTAGGGAGGGCGGTGTTGCAACGATGGGCTTGAGCGGGCGGCCGATACCGTTGGAGGTCGTTGTTGTAGTTGATGTTGCGGGATCAAAGAGACTGTTGTGCTAGTCACCGTAGGTGAGATGTCGCTTGGCCCATTGCATGCCAGCTTTTGCTTTTTCGATGTTTGCTCAATGCACTCGGTGCTTTGAGACGGTAGAGCTGGGGAGCAAGAACGAGCTCGATCACTTGTTAGGTGCAAGTGGTCGAATTTTAGGTCAGGGGTAATTGACCGTTCGAAAAGTACTGCATCAGCAGTAATTTGAGTTGGCTCGGCCACGAAGGAGAAGTACGCGTTGTTTCGCTGAAGCGAAGCCGGCGTTCGTCTTGCTCGCGCTGTCTTTTTGCTTACGAATGTCGTTATGATTCATCTTTTTTAGTTTTTTGATATTTATTTTTAAATAATGATTATTAATTAATCAATTTTATTATTAATATTAATAACTAAATAAACTATTTATTTAGTGTACGTGCACTTTGAATTAAATTTTATATGCTTTAAATTTCCACTGCCTCTAAACTGTGGGGTTCTATTTTTTTCCGGTTCTATAAAAACACGTCTGCATGCGACGACGATTAAATTAAGTAAAGATGAGATGAGCTAATTATCAGCAGAAATTTTCCCCTCCGGTCTTACTATCGATAAAGATAATTTTTGGCTCAGGCAGAAGCCTTGAAACCCTTTATCTATCCACATATATCCAGAGTTTGTCCTGACTAGCAGGTGATGGGTGAGAGGTGCTTGTTGTTTAGCAGAACCGAAAAGAAGAAGAATATTGTTACCAAAATGAGGCCGAGCCTATAATTCTCTTCATATTCACTTACATTCGATCGTCGCAACTAACAAGTTGAACTTTACTTGACATATCGCATTAATCACTTTAGTTACTAATAATAAAAACGGCCTTGCCTTTAATTATTCATTAGTAAGAACTTGATTTACTCTACCTTTGATTTTCGAAACAGACACACATAAGTCTTTAGCTACTCTCGTAAGCCGGCATATTATTAAGAAATTCATGTCGTTTTATTATATAAATTCGGGCGTTAAATCGCGATTCGCAACATTACAGCTAGCGAAAAGTCGTTAGCTCAACAAAAATGTTAGAGGTACTAAGTCTAAATTAGCTAAACTATATAAAGATAGTATTCATTATAATATTCTTGCCTTTACTGGAACCAGGCCAAAACCAAACATTTCTAGTTTATAAATTTTCACAAATAAATACACCACTTATAGATGTGACCGTCCGTGACGCGGTGGTGCTGGCGTATTAATTGCCGTTGAGCTCTTTGGAAGTTATCCTCAGTTAGAGTGACTGTTTGCCAAATTTCCTTCTATATAGCATGTATTGATTGTTTAAGTGTATTGGAAGATTTTAATTTATCAGATGTATCTTGGTCCACAATGGATAATTTGGTTTGTTCCTACTAGCTCTCATCAGTTTGTAAAAAGCATACTTGATCTTTCACTAAATTAAATAAAAATTGTTCGTTATTGCAACAACCGTTTTCTTGATCTAATATTTGTATCAGATCCTCAAATAATGATCAGGCATCAGCCGACCTATTTGCAAACTTTTTTCAAACAACTTATTCTTTTAATAGCGAATCTTCAATTACACCCTACCCTTATAACGTACAAAAATCGAATTATATTGCAGAGCCTGTGATTAACGAAGACTCGATATTGCGTGAACTAAATTTAATGAAACCTGTGTTCACTCCAGGATCAGATGACATCCCAGGTTGCGCACTTAGATATTGCGCTCGGTTCCATACATGGACTACATGGACTATTTGCCTTTTCCGTTAAATGTTGCTCATTGCCTTCAATCTGGAAGGAATTATTTATTATTCCATTACATAAGAATGGCCATAAAAGTTACGGAAATAACTATTGGCGTATTTCAAAATTGTCTGCTACACCTAAACTCTTTGAAAAAATTATAATTCTCAGCTAATGCATTTCTGTAGTTCAATTATTTTACCTTACCAACACAGTTTTGTGAAACATAAGTCTACCACCACCAATCTATTTGAGTTTTCTTCACGGGTGATTAAAGATTTTCAAAGCAAAAGTACTTTATTGCAGACAGATCTTGACGTCTTTGTCAATTGGTGTAAATACAACTTATTAAAACTTACTGTTCTAATGTAAAAGTATGTTCTTACCATAGACACTCGCCTCACATAGTCAACTACCAATTGATCAGTTACTTCTTCAATAACGATTATGCAAAAAGTAATGACTTAGGTATTTCCTCCTTGAATAGTAAGCTAAGTTTGACAGCATGTTTTCAACTGTCAGTAAGGCAGTTTCAATTCTCTAAAAGAATTTGATGACGCTTTACACAACTAAATTGGCATTATAATTCTTGTTTCATCCGATTCTGGATATTGCTCTTGTGTTTGGTCTCTACAAATACTCGAACACCAGAATCAAATATTGAAATCTGTCAAAAATTTTATTATTTGTTTGCGAGGGCTTACTGGGTTCCAGAGTTGATCTAAAATCTTCTACTAATCGTCTACTTTTAATTAATCTCCCATCGTTATAGAATCGCCGGATTATGTTTATGATTAAATTAGTTAAAGGGGAAATTGACTCCTCATACTTATTAAGTCAACTTAATTTCTCAGTTCCTCTTTGGAGTACTCGAAATTTTGTTCCTTTATCACTTAACGTTTGCACAAATAATTATTCAAAGCATGAGCCCCTTTGAGTAATCTGTGCTGATTACAACTAATTTTACTCTGTTATCAACCAACAGCCATCAGATTTTATTACTTAGCGTTTTTTTTAAACTTTTTTAGCTATTAATAACTAACACTAGCCCAGCCCTGATTGCGTTTTTGGGTTTTCCCCAATCCTTACAATGAATGTTGGGTCTTTTTAACACTCCCAATATATAAACTTATCAAATTAAAAAAAATAATATATATATTTTTAAATTCTTTTAAAATTAATTTAAAAATGTTTTGTAATAATTTTCTTTTACCCTCGCCTGTTCATAGTTAACATAAAATAGATTTAAAAAAAAAATAGTATGCGTTACCCCCATGCAAACGAGCTTCATAAATTATGTTTTCACGGCCGAACGTTTGCCGATTCGCTAACTATCATGTAGCCGTTACCGTAATTTTTAAGAAGCAGAATCTGCCAGTGACACATATATTCATATATGTTTTGCAATTTCTTTCAAAAATATCTGGTAAATAAATGCTGTGTTTTCATTTAAATAATAAAATGTTATATATGTTACTCTACTCACTAGCCGTTTGCCTGCATGACTAAGATTGTCGCTTTACATGAATTATAGTAAATTCAAGCCTCAACAAATAACAAAACAAAAGTGGGTCTAATTTCCTAAGCGACAGCTACAAGTAGAATGAACGACGATTGTCGTTTAACAGTTCAAAAACGACACAGCTGAAGGTTGAAAAGCCAATTAAAATACCACGTACCAAATTTTATTTTGTGTGTTGCTTCGTTATGTGGTACCGAAATTGTGGCTGATGCGAGCCACTGAATGTTATCAAGACAGCCGTAGGGTATGTGAGGAATACACAAAAAAAAGGGGTGTGCTTCTTTTCGCTACCTGTAAGCGAGATTATTTCTCGCTTATGCTGATGACAGCCGATCGCATTTTGTGTGCCTTATTTTTTGCTTTGACCTTATCTTTCGGTTGCTTGCAGCCATCCTTGCCTTGTCTTGTGAGTACGCGTATGTACCATTACCCTTATCTAGTTTATTTTTAACTCCAACCGTCAATCTGTAGTACATAATTCTTAGAAACTCAATATACTTTTGCGTAAAAATTTATATATTGCGGACAATATTAAAAAATTAAATATTTGAAAATTAGATCGGAGAAACGTCTGTATCATCAAAAATCAGCTTGGCCAGGCTTGGTATTGGTTTAACGGGGTTTGAAATTCCATGCATGCAAACCAGTCTTCAAATTTTCTTGTAAAGAAATCTAACAAAATAATAATATATATCTGTTTAAAAAAATAATTTAATATTTGTAATCTTTTACATATTAAAAAAAAAAATATTTTATGCATGATTGTCTATATGGTTTTTAATGATTTTCTATTAAATTGACGGTTAATAATAGCCTAATAGAATCCCACTCCTCCCATTAACTAAGCATCAGTATACATTTTTGTATGTTTGACTACGGCGTAGACTGCGGTTGAGGCATTCGTGGCCGGATCATCATTGTTGCCTTTTTTAAAGTATAGTCCCAGCCTCGCCAGCGAAACCACACAATTCCCTGGCGAGCAGTTAAATCTTGTGGATCATGTAGATAAAGTCCATTTAGTCCACGACCACAGGACTTCCACCACCAGCCACCCTAAAATAGATAAATAAAATATAATCATATTAATATCAATTACATTTTGGTACCCATGGAACGGTCGCTTGTTTTACATATGTTCGATAATCTGAGTCTAGCCATATACTGATCTTTTTTAATATTATTTATTTTTATACATTTTGAGATACTTAATTCAATCGTCGTCGCATGCAGACGTGTTTTTAT